>NW_010339864.1:0-27245 GCF_000700745.2 Antrostomus carolinensis | reverse complement strand
CAGGGACGTGGAGATGTTAGGGTTTCTGCTATGACCAGCTGCAAAGGTAAACCTGTCTGGTTTTACCCTCTTTGTGCCACCATGGTGCAGACTACAGCATGGTCTCCTAACAGCTTGTGTTGTGAGCTTGACTGCGGAAGGGAAGCAAAGACACCACAGCTGGCAGTGAGGTCTATCCACATTGCCCAGGCTCAGCATGCACCTGGTGGAGAAACACGCAGGAAATTGGGAGGGAAAGAAAGAAGGGTGAAATGGGGTGAGTTTCTTGGTCAGTGAAAGATGTAAAAGCTACTTCCAACCCAAAACATATCCTGAGGTAGCATCAGCTGACCCCATTCAGCAACAGTGTGAGGGAAGCACTGAGGAGGCTCCCCATGCCAAGATATGGCCTCTGCTACCTATGTCTCCAGGAGTATTTATTTCTGCCTGGGATTGATTCCCCGATGTGTGCAATGGCAGAGCCTCTTTGCTTGCTATCATATATCTTCCACAAATTTCCTCTACCCTAGAGACTCCCCAGGTTTCAAGGGGAGGACCTAGCCCTGCCAGCAGGAGCCTGAGTGCGATCTGTAGGGGGAAGAGGCTCTAAGCTGAACCCTTTGGTTACATCCTTCTTGTCTACTCCTCTCATTCCCTGGTCTTCCCTCACAGAGGCTGCTTCAATACATTTGGAGCAGAAATAGAAGCTCAGAGAAACAAGACCTCAGGGCTTGTGCTGGACAGAGCTGGGGCCTCATGGCACCTAGGACACAGCAGAGCAGCTCCACACTGGTTGTCTCAGAAGAGAAACTTGCAGTTACCAAGACACACACGACCTCTGTGCAGCCCACACTGCCCAAGCTCCTGGCTCCCATCTAGTCCTGACATCAATATCCTTCTGAAGGTTAGACACGATGCTCTCAGCTGATCTGGCTCTTCAAAGTCAACAGGCAGCAGCCTTCTTCCTGCCTTTGGGATCTCACCAGACCCTCAACTCCAAACACTTGCAACGATTTGCTAAGCTCTCATGTTGCTCAGGAGCTAGTTCAGCATCCTTGGAGCCAAGATGAAGATCACGCCTGTATCTCTGGGGTCTGTACTACAGCAGAACGTTGAACTCCATGTTGGACTCATTCAGGGAAAGGGATTCCTGACAACCGGCTTCAGCCCAGAAGGGCTAGTCTCTGCTGACTCCTGCAGTAGTTAATAGAGAGGAATCAGTGCCTCTTGAGGGCAAGTCGGACAAGAGATTAACGCTCTGAATTATGTGTTGGGGGACTGTGATTCTCTGCTAGCTAGAGAGGAAGCCTTGGGAGACATACTCTAGTGTGTTGGACTCTGTGCATCTGCAGCACCATCAAGATACTTACTCTCATTTCCTATGACCTGTGCTGTAGTCCTTCCTGACTCTCATGCCCAGGTGTATTTTCAGACTGATCCTCCCTCCACAGATGCCTGGGCTTTCTTATTCCAGCCATTTCTGCAGCTCAAAGTTGTCTCTGCAGCATTGCAGTCACCTGGAGATTAGTGGAAGAAACTGGTTAGGACCCACTCCCAAATTCCCATGCCAAGGTGCTGCTGGCATACTGAGGAAGGCACTGAAGTGCCATCATCACTTGTCACTATCAAGGGATTGTAAGGTGGGAGGAAGGTCCCTTTGGCTGAAGGTACTCTGTGCATGCTGCTGTACTTGTCCTTCACTTACTTCAGCACCAAAGCATCGTCAGAGGCATGAGCATTTGGGAGAGACCCAGGGCAGGGTGTGACAGGTCAAAGTGGAGTAACTTCCAAGAACTGAGCTGCAGGGTGATGATTATTGCCTAGAGGATCTTTTAAGATTGCATTCTTGTTTTCTTTGGCAGGGCAGTTCTCTTGCAAATCAATTTCCTGTTATTTTCACTTCTTCCCTTACCCATCAGCACAAATTAGCTTTTCTTCAATCTTCCTTGGCTTTCTTCACCACGCGCACTGTTGGCCAGCTTATTCATCTGGAATCTGCCATTTGCTAACTGATCTGATTAGAGTTAATTACTAATTATTTGTATTACTACAACCCTGATGTTATACGCACCATGGGAATATAATTTAATTACACCACAATATCAATCAGATGCATAAATTAAAATGTTCACATTTTAATATGAGCCCATTTTCTATTTTCAGTTGTATGAGCTGCCAAGCCTGGAGGAGAAAAAAGCTGTTGCTCCAGGTTGTTACGCAGTGAGAGGTGGGCAGTTCTCCCAAATGAGTTGGAGGAATGGGGCTCACAGTTCCCAGGTGGGGTTATCTTTAAGAAGAATTCTTTCTGGAAGGATTTTTAACAAGAAAAGCTGTGACTGTGCACCATTTAAGTTCTACAATGTCTAGCAGCAAATAATTTAACTACATGGCCTATGAAGAACCACCTCATTGTGTTCACTCTAACCTAGACATCAGCTGGGTCTTCTGCTGGAAATGGAAATGCAAGCCAGTCCCTTCATGGCCTTTCCTTGCCATTGATCGTTCTTCATATCTCTGGCTTGTCTTCCCTCAGCAGTTTTTTTACCAGCTGAAGAGATTCAGGCTGGGAGAGAATAAAGATGAGGGAGCCAGGCTCTTCTCAAGAGCAACTACTGAGAGGACCAAGGCAACAGGCACAAATTAAAACAGATGATATTCCACTGCACATGAGAAAACAACTTTTTCTTGATAAACACTGGCAAACAATGGTTAAACACTGGTGCAGGTTGTCCAGGGAGGTTGTGGAGTCTCCATCCTTGTAGATATTCAAAACCCAAGGGGACACAGTCCTGGGCAACCTGTTCTAGGTGAGCCTGTTTTGAACAGGTAGCTTGGACCAGAGGACTTCCACACATCCATCCCAACCTCAGCTGTTCTGTGTGATTCTGTGCTTTGCTTTGACCTCTAAAGCTTCTGAACTCAGCCCTGATGAGATGACCAGTGGATGCAGGCTGTGGAATTCCCCCCATCCCTCCCTGCCAGTATGCTGCCCACTCCCTGCCCAGGCTCTGCAAGAAGGTAGAGGCCATTCACAGGACATGGTTTAGTGGTGGACTTGGCAATGTCAGGTTTACACTTGGACTTGATGATCTTAAAGGTCTTTTCCAACCAAAATGTTTCTATGATTCTATGGCATGGGCATGGTTGGGACACCTCTTCTGCCCAGCCATGGGACATGGTACCACTGTTGACCCAAAAGTGGCAACACAGGAGCCAATAGGCCAGAGAAGGATGACGGAGGTCCTGTCCTCATCACTACCTTCCTCCCTCTCCTCTTCTTCCTCCCTTGCCGCCTCCTTCCCACTCAGCACCTAGTTCAGGACCAGGTGGAGCTGTGGGTGCAGGGTGTTGCCACAACTACAGAGAGGAGAGGCAGGCAGAGAGCTTAAGGTGGCCTCCTTGAGGTCCCCCCAGGCAGAACTCTGTCCCCCACCTGCCCTTGGGACAGACATTGGTGCACCCAGCACCAAGGTTCCAGGGGTCTGGGCTGGTGCCAGGGTATCCCTGCCCTGATCCCATGGCTAGGGATGGGAAAAAGGTAACCAGGCTCTGAGAGTCTTACTGCAACTTGGCGATCACCAGTTCCTCCTGGAGGAGGAGAAGGCACCTCTCGCTCTGAGTGACCCCGGCTCAGCCCCAAGTCTCCTGCGGAGGGGAGCCCACCTGGAGCCACAGCAGCAACTGGTCTAGCCCATCCCACCCAGGACAGGACCCTTGCCATGCACCAAGGACACATCCCAGCTGGTGACAGCAAGGATGGGAAGCAGGGTGCTGGTCCCTGTGCTGAGGCAGCACTGCTTGGCCAGCCCCTGCCTCCTCCCAAGCGCTGCTCCGTGTCAGCACAGCTCCATCCTGCTGGCTTCAGTGGTATATACAGTAATTCTCCTTCTTATTCCTACAAGCTATTAAAAGGCATTCAAACTGTCTCATTTTTTGTTTGAATGTCACATCTCTTCATAATGCTGACATTATGTGTAACATTGGATTGGATTGTCCTCTTGCATAGATTGTTAGTTAGTAGGTCGCTTAGATTATTAGACAGTAGAGAGCAGATTATCTGCATTAATTGTGCTAACACCAGTGACAGAAGATTGCATTTAGCTCTTGAGACAAAGGATAAAAATCAAAAGTGTCTAATGAACTGAGTGGGCTATTGATCAGCAGATCGAATTCACCATGTTCAAAAATGAAAAGGTATGTGAGAAAGGCATATTCTGTCTTGACTGCTACAATGCATGTTTTAGGAGCTATGTGAAAAAGCATCCATGCTCCTCCCCCCACCCTCCTCCAAAACAAAAAAAGGACTTGAGAAAAAAGATTCAACTTCTAGAGCATTGGGGCTTTTAACAGCCAAGTAAATCTCCCTATATCATTCCAATTCAATGAGCCACTTTGTCTGACATTCTACTTGGTGACAACATAAGACTCTTTCAGGAAAAACTAAAAAAAAAAAAAAAAAAAAAAAAAAAAAAAAAAAAAAAAAAAAAAGAAAAATACTTGCTGTATAGCCAGTTACCTGTGCCATGCTATGGGAGGTGTAGAATTTCTCTCTGATCCAGAACTTTCCACTTACAACAAAAACCGTGGTGAAGTTTCCCTCCATCTCAACACTCGCTGGTGCCTCTTCCCCAGGGAAAGTCTTTCCTCTGTCACTCTGTAGGTATAGCTGGCCACAAGCAATGCAATCCCCAAGCCCAAGCCACTGTCCAAAGCCACCAGCCTCCTTTAGCCATGAGCAAGATCTCAAACTCCTTTTCAGCTACAAGAGAAGGGTTGTCAATTGACGTGGATGCACATGGCACAGTCTATTCCAGAACAGCCATAGTTTCTAAAAACTTTGTGTCCTGTATTGATGGTGTGCAGGTCCAGCTTCTGGGTCCACTTACACTGAGGCTGACAATAGCTGTATTTCAGGTAGGTAATTCAGGTTTAATTCTTTGTCCCCTGACCATCTTCACAGGCCCAGCAGCATAGAAAGTCAGAGTTGCATTTCAGCAACCTGTTCCAAAGGACTTGTGGAAAATGTGTCTGCGCCCCTGGTGTTCTGTTCTTCCTGTAGGGTCCTGGTCAATAAAACAAGCTCTTTTCCCTGGAAATTGCTATTGTGGCTAAAGACAGACTCCTCTTGGTGGACACCATCCAAGCTGGGGAAATGTCTCTGGCACACATGCTGTGCCAGCTTTCAGTCCCCAAGAAACTAGAATTAAGACAGGTCCAACAGGAAGAAAATTTGTCATTTTCAGTGAAAGAAAGGAGGAAACACAAGCACTGAGGAGTCATTCATATCCTGCCAAGAGTCACATGGAAATGAAATGTGTGGTGAGCTTAGGCAGGAACACTCGTGTCCATGGAGCACACTTTGACTCTTTAATTTTAGGGAAAACCTGGAAAGCAAAGTTGGTAGAACCTTCCCTGAAGTACAGACAGATTTCAGAGAACCCAGATCCTGCTGCTCTACAAACACCTCCTCCAGCCTGAAGAGATCTCAAGACAGGACTCTGGGCTGTGATCAAGATGCAATGGTACATGGGTAGTGGAGTGATACTGATATAAAGGATGGAGAGCCCATCCTGAAGAAGTCTGAGAAGGGAGCCATGTCAGGCAAAACTCATCTAAGAGCAGGCTTGTGGGCTGGAAACCTTTACATCTGCAGAACGAACATCATTCTCTGATAGAAAGCTGCCCTGTTCAGGCTCTGTGACACCTTGGTTCTGCTTCAGACTCAGACCTACTTTACAGTTCTTGGACAGCAGCCTTTTTTTCTATTTTGTTTTCCTGTCCTATGTGGAAACTCATCCCTTCCAGAGGACTTCCACTGACAGTTTGCTTAGGGAGTTATTAAATCTACATAACCATATGAATACCAATTTTGCTTTATTGTATATTGCACTGTTCATATCTATTGATAAAAGCAGCTATGGAAAAATACCAGGTAATGAATATATTGAACCAAGCAGTAGATATATCTGGGATGTACAACTAGATTCTACTTTGACTGTTCAATTTTTCTGCACAAGCATGGGCGTGCAGTAGGCATTCGCCATGTACAATAGAACTAATACCAAGAACTGTCTGTTTGCAATATTTGTTACCTCTGGAGAATTTAAAAATTGAGTGAAGGGAAATGTTCTTTTGTTGGTAGAGTGTCAGCTGAGTCCTTATGAATTTCAAAAGCTCAAACACAGGCAGGACCTGAAATATCAGCATCTCTGGCTTCTTTCTATACTTTGGTCCTTTCTTCAGAATTCAGTTTTTTCTTTCTTCCTTTGTGGTTGTTGATTTCCAACACTGTTGATGATGTGAGCTACACCAGCAAGAAAGCTTTGAATGCATCAGCATGGAGCTCAGATAGCCGAACACTCAAACCATGATACCTGTAGGATACAAGTGCCTGGCAAGAAATAGCATGCTCCATTGCAAGTGTGCATCAATCATGATACCTTGTTATCTTTGGTTTTCAGAGGGTTGGGTTTTTTTAAATAACAAGTTTGTTCCGAGTTTATTTTCCTTTGGACAAAAAAAAAAAAAAAAAAAAAAAAATGTTCCCCTGTTAGGAAAACAGAATCTTTCTTGAGCAGCTTCCACTTAGCTGGAAAACCATTTGCCGCTGAGCAGTATTTAGATGGTCATCTGTCCTACTCAGCCAGAGACCTCATGGCCTGGGTTTTTCCTACTGTTCTTGGGTTGCACACAAGCAGAGCAGTAGAGAAAGGGCTCCATTTGCTGCCATCTCTCATTGACCTCAGGAAGGAGGACAAACAGGCTCCACTTGCTATGGATTCCCTCCTAAGAGACACAGATGGGAAGGAGCATAACTGGGGAGGGGACCAAAGCAGTACTTCCCACTCCCCAGCCTGAGGGAGGGATGAAGCTTCATGTACCATGCTCACAGGAGGATAAAGAGAAAAAAGGAGAGGAGATGAGTGGGACCAAGGACACAGCCTGCACTCCATCCTCAGGACAAGCACCTCAGTGCCTTTAAAGACTCCACAGAGCCTCAAGTGGGGCTTGTCTCAGTTTCATGCTCCTGCCACCCACCTGAAGTAGTAGGGGCTCTTGGCAGTGATCTCGATTTGGTTGAGGCACTAACACCCATCAGGCAGCTCTGAGCATGGGCAAAGTAAGTTCAGGCCTGCTGCAAAAAACCCTCCGTAGCAATCACCGCACTCTGGGTCCTGCTCTCTTCCCTGCCTTTTGTCTCTCACCTGTAAGCAACACATGCCAATCTAATAGAAGTAAGAAACATCATTTTGCCTAAGAGTTTGGATCTGGTCACTTAAAAACACAAGTTATCATTATTTAGGAAAAATAAACAAACAAAGAGGGAAGCTTAAAGACAGTCATGTAATAGTGAGACTCTAGGAATTCTGAGTAAACCATCTAGTATCAGACACAGGAAGAGCTGTCCTACTCCCCAGCTATCAGTTCTGTGGCAAAAACTGCAGGGAGCTTCTGAGAATCCTCACATCCTGGATTCTGCAAATCCAAAGGTAAAACAGCCCATGCTTGCAGAGGACTTTGAAATGCTTGGTTTTATTTCCACGCACTTGTTCTAAGTGGTTTTACTCGTTAAGATAATGGCTATTCATCCCAACACTATTTTGTAAAAATCCAGTCATAGAAGGCAATCTTCTTATCTCCTAGGATACAGAGGTTTTGTTTGAATATGATAAGGCTACAGAGAAATTAATTTATTCTCTTGAAATAGTCTCCTTTTCTGTGTATATGTACATATATATATATGTGTGTATGTATTTTTAGCTAATGAAACAAGAAGTCCAAATTTAGTTTAAAAATTCATGTAACGGCTTTATATGGTTTTATGCAGAGAGCTTTTCAGCTCCTGCTAATTAGCATATCTCTGGCTCTGGTGGAGCAATTTTAACTGGCTGAAAACCTAGCCCAAAAAGTGGTATTTAATTTTCTAACTTAATTTGAAGCTACAAATGGGACTCTCTAGTTAGGTTATTCAATTTTATTTTGAAATGCTAAGGGAGTATTAAGGAGTTATGTTTTCCAGAATTTGTGGCTACAAAATTTCCTAAGACAAGGAGGTTTGGTTCTATCTTGATTCCTTCATGCTTTGCTTCTTAAAAGGGAGAAAAAAAACATACAGGGAAATGAAGTTATTGAGGATAAAATTTGAAGTGAAGATGAATGAACAGCCAATGCCAAACAACATAAGCAAAGTACAGCAAAGGAACTGTCAAAGTTGCATTCTACGGAGCCTTTTTTGCAACTTTACCTATTTCTTCTCTGTCATTTACGTGCTGTTCCATTGTGCCCAAAAGTTATACTTCTCAAAAGCCTGCCAAAATAACATATTTCCCTAACTTCTACCAAGCTTTTTCCAACCTTGGAGCTGCCAAGTAATCCTGTTCTCAGTAGCAGATAAATCTTTAAAGTTTAGAAACATGAAATCATACATTTCACCATGATTTTGCTGCAAAACTTCAAACTGCATGAAAATCTGCAAAACCCCCTGGTGACTTAGACCAGTGAAGGGGAGTGTGGACAGAAGTGCCTACTAAGATCTGAGTGCTTGGTGCAGTGTATATGCTTAGTAGAGACCATATCTTCCTCTAAATAGATACGAAAAGCAAAATAGTGATGGATCCAAGGATTTAACAACCCAGCATTATAGACAGGGCTTAGAGGCACCAGTCACTGATAACACTTCTCAGAAATACGAAGTTTGAAATCAAAGCCTCCTTCTCAACAGGAGGCTGATTCAAACAACACCCAATGGCACCTCTGCCTCAGTTCCTGTGGTGAAGAGCAACCAGCTCTCTGATTGTTGTGGAGACTTACAGGTGCAGCTCCCTTCCCAGCAGTATTTTTAGCACTTCCTAAGCACATTAGAGTCATAAGAAGTCCTTCAAGAACCTACCTGGATGAGGTGCCCAGCTGGGCTGCAAAAACCTTCTTGCAGGCACTTCCAGAAGTGTGTAGTAGCCTCCTTTGGCACTTAGAAACCCCAAAGCTCTAGTCCTGAGTCCCAGGAGCCTGGAAAATGGAAACTCAGAATCTGCTATAAAACATCACCCCAAAGTTTTCCTCCTTACTACTCATATCTGACACATAAACAAACATGCTGTGAAAGCTTCCAGTCAAACCAATTCCTCTATAAAAAGTAATAAAATACATTGTGAACACACTCATGTTCCACCACCTTTCTTTGATGAAAGGACATAAAGGTCTAATTGTGCAAAGTCAGTCATCGAGTTGTTCCACTACCCAGTTTCTCAGTATTGCTGCCAAGCAAACAAGCAGAACTGCAGTTGTTTTGGTTAAACTGTGCCTTTCTGATGCCAAGAGACACTGCAAATTAGCTAAGCTTCATTCAAAGGAAATTTATATCAATTTTCCAACTCCAATGAGACCTGTGTGAGCAGTTCCAGCTATGTGAAAAGAACGTTTAGCTGATAAATATTGTGAGAAGACAAGGGCCAAATGGAGCTGGCTCAGGCACCAGGTGAGGTGGTGGGAATATCTTCGGTAACACAGGCTAGCTGGAGTCCTGCCAGGCCTTCACCCTGGTTGTCACAGCTGCTGTATGTGAACACAGCAAGGAGCAGACCCTATGTCAGAGTCACTAAGCAGTCACAAAACCCTTAAGAAAGAACATATTAGCTACTCTGCAATGAGCAGCAGTGTAAAGAGCTCCGGTAGGTGTGTGTGGCACAAGAGGGATGTTCCCAAGCAAGGACAGTCTCCAGATTTGCTCACACATGGTGGCAGATGTGGTATAAATACTATAGGCATCTAGGTATCTATATAGATGTGGATATCAACACAAAACACACTTTGGCTACTGCAGGTCTCCCTCCAACGCCTGAGGGCTAAGGAGGAAAGCTGTGTCCCCTGTCGTGGTGACACTCAGCTCTGATGTACTTGGCCACCAAGGCTGGTTGAAGACAGGTGCAAAGCATTTAACAACAGAGATGACTAGTGATTTGGAGATAGTTGGGGGGGAAAAAAAAAAAAAAAAAAAAGGTTAGTAAAGGAATTTTAATTCACCTGCAGCTCCATTTCCTAAATTAGTCTTGGGGAAGGTGACAAAAGTTGTAGTTACTGTGTCCAAAAGATGAACAAACAAGACTTCTGAGGTTGAAAGCAGGTGGTTTTGGAGGTGTAACCCACAAATATCAATCTGTTCCTCTCCGCTCTTCTGATGGGGCAGATTTCTGCTGGGTAAGGGATCACAAGCCCTTCACGAGCCAGAGAAGAAACCTAGATGGGTACATGGCGGGGTTAACTGTCTAGAGCCACTGCTGACCTGCAATTTTCAGTAATATCCACAAATAAGAATGAAAACAAGTTTTAAAGCCCTGGGCAGAGATGGCAGCTTCAAACCACAGCACTGCAGCTCCCAGAGGAGGAATGGAGCATGGCTGGTCAAACACCCCATGCCTCGGGGGTGGCCACCCCAATTTTAGCTGTTCTTGGTGGCATGTTTTCCTCTCACATGTCCTTTAGCTCTGTTGTTTGCAGCTGCTGCCCAAGTTATGACGTACAGGTCATCATCAATATAAACTGTCTGACAGTAATTTAGGCCATCTTCATCAGTGGTCAAGAGCAATCGGTCATAGTCAGGTTACATCTCACCCTGCAGACAGGGTGTCCTCTGCAGTCAAATGCCTTTCTTCTCTCCCAGCCTCTCACTATGCCCTATGGGAAGCTTTGCTGCTTCTCAGCTCCTTGTGACATCTCCTGTTTGCTGAATACGTCAAACTGGAGAGGATGCTGTACTGACCTCCACACCACATCCAGCTGCCTCTGACCAATGTAGGATAAGCCACCCAACACTCCTCACCTGTGAGAAGAGGCAGCTGCGGGGCACAAACTCTTCTTGTCCCTCCAAGTGACGTGGCTGAGGCCACCAGTACAAGACAGACCTTCTACATCTAACACGTTTTCACCTCTGTAAGTTGGCTGGACCTCTTAGAAGGGGATTCCTCAGTATTCAGGTCTGACCCAGCCCACCTTATCAAGCTATATGTGGTGCTGAATAGCAGCTCCAGCATACACCAGCTCCAGTACCTAGCACAGCGCTGCTGCAAGATGTTGCCCTCTATAATACCTCCTCTGCTGTGAGCTTTTCTCCATCCCTAAGCTGCATATCTGGAAATTTTGGCAAAAAACCCCCACAGAGTATAAAGTTTTTCTGCGGGAGACAGACATCCCTGGTCAGTCTTCTGAGTGTATTTCCACCTTCCTCATAGCATCTTTTACCCTCCCCTGCTTGAAAGATGAAGGTACCCACCTGCCCTGCAGCCACTACATCTGGTCACAGGAGACTGCAGGCAGTGAAAATACAGAGGGTGAGAAGCCGCCCCGCTGAAGCAGCTGTGCCCAGCATTGGTATCGGAGCTGCTGCATTCAAACACATCAGCCGCCTTCATCCTTTTAAACACTGCCAGTACAGTGAGGAAGGCAACCTCAGGCTCAGCCCTGGGAGGTGTTATCCCAATGCTGGCTTTTTAGGTGGCTTGGGGAGTAATACAAAAGGAGAACATCACAAGTGGACAAAATAGCACACTGGAATAACCAGGTTAACAAGGGGTTTCCAGAGAAAGCTGAGGAAAAAAGACATGGTCGTAAGTGAACTTAAAGAAGTCTACACAGTAACAGAAGGATACATAGACTCACCAAGCCTCTCCATACTGCTTATCAAAGCTGTCTTGCATTAGACAGGTGGGCAGTCTGCATTGATCGGGGTATTACTTTTGAACACGCTGTGATCTTCCCTGTTCTGTCTTACCATCCAGCAGGCAGGCAAGGAGCAGATTACCTGTGAGGCATTACAAAAGGTAATCTTTATTGACAGCTCTTAGAAGAGGGTCTCCTTAAGGCTGGCTTCCCACTGTCACTGCTAATATGTTGGGCTTGGCTTTATTCTGAGCAGGTAACAAGGGTAAAGATGACAAGAAGCTGTATTTAATGCCTTAGTTCCCATCAAAGTGAGCAGCTTCATCTGGGTGTTTCTGGTTCACCCGCTCCAGGAGACTAAGGACAGCTATAAACTGAAGAGCAGCCACATGAGTTGCCTACAGTACAGTCACCACCCATCACCCCCGGGGTGCTCAGTGCTATAAAAACACATTTCTCAATTTGTGCTTCCCACAAAACAACTGGTTTCAATTCGGTTCCTTTCCATTTTTGGCAAGCATGAAACAGGTCAGATCACGATTCCCCTGCCTAGCTAAGCCAGTCTGCTGATGTGTCTGTTTTTCTTTCTGAGTGTCAGTTTGTAGGTTACATGACAAAATCTTGCCTCCAGTTCACAGAGGAAGAGTGGGAGGTAAGCAACGCCAAATGATACCCTGCCCCAACTCATCACAGGGCTGTTGTAGGAGAGACATCAGTCCCATGGGCCAAGGCACAACCATCTCTGGGAGTCATAAGGGGGTTTGCTGCCTAGACGTACAGGACTCATTAGGGGATACAGAGGAAGCATTACCTGCTCTTCCAGGAGCCACCAGGCTCCTAGTACCTTGGTGGGAGGTGTCCTGTGGGTTCTTAATACCAGGATGGCCCATTCTTGCACCTGGACAATGCTGTCCTTCAAGACCTGTCACCTTTCCTAAGCTCCTTTGCCCTTCAAACTGCCTCCCATGAGATCCCTTGCTTCCCTGCTCTGAGGCACAGCTGGGAGTCTGGTTTCTGAGAAGTTACTTCTGTCTTCCCAGCGCAGCATAGCCCACTCAGCAGCATCAGAGGGTAGTAACACTTTGCCAATATTGTAAAAACACAAGCAGAGCAAAAGGGATATGTAACATCAATCCAGGACCATGTTGTCAAAATCTCCATGCAGGACCCATTCTCTGAAGAATTAAAGAAGGGACTATAACAAGACAAATCAATTTGTTTTTATGTAAAATAGGGCTTGTCAAATAAACCTGATTTTACTTTGTGATGAGATTACAAATTTGGTTGATAAAGGGAACTGTCCAGATGTAATAGGCTTAGAACTTTGGAGGGCTTTTGACTTCGTATCAAATGACATTTGGTTTTAAAAAATTGGTACTATATAGCATCAATAAAGCGTATACTAAACAGATTAAGAACTGCCTACCTGACAGATATCAAGCAGCAACCAGTCAGGGGAAACCAGCATTAAACAGGAACAGTTCTATTGAGGTGGCTCAAGGAGAAGGACTATGCCTAGAATGGTTTGCTGCTTTCAGTTGTGCTCTGGGAGTCAATGCAGATAAAATTGCCAGGTGACACAAATGCCAGCAGCTCAGCAGAGAATGATGCTATGCCTTGGCTGCCATGCCAAGACATCTGGGTCACTGAGGGAGTGGGGACTGCTCACACTGAGTTGGCTTGAATATGCAAAGTCATGTGTCTGGCAAGGAGAAACACACAGCACAGGGACCATACCCCAAAATGGGGGTTGCAATGGCCACAAGACTGAATGTGACCTCCCAGCATGATGATTTGGCAAACAGACACAATCCTTTTCTACCAATAGACCACATGTGACTTTTTGTGCTGTGATGAGGAGACCGGTCCTGGGATATTATGTAGCCTTCTGGCATCTAAAGATCAAGAAACCACAGAAAAGTGAAAGACACTGAGGAAAAATGCTACCAAAACTATCCAGGGGCTGGGGAGAAGAGTGCATTAGTGAAGAGGCTCAGACAGCTTGAGCTGCTGAGAGCTTTCTGGCAGGCCCTCACCTTCACCCTATGCATCTTCATCTCTCTGAGCATTGCCCTTCAGCTTCAAGGCCTCCTCTTTCCTCCTGATGGACAGCCAAGAGGGTGAGCGAAGGCTGCATCCACCCACAGCCCAGCTCCTCTGGGCTTGCACTGCCCTGTGACCACATGGACTCTGCAGACCAGATCCAATCCCTCACACACAGCTCCTCGCTGCAAGTAGGGGAGACCTGCAGACATCACTCAGAGTGTCTCGGTCATATTCAAGCCTCAGCAGCACCCTGTGTCACACAAGTAGGACTGGGAATAATGGGCTATGCGATCTCTCTCTAATTTGCAGCATCGTAACCATTCTAATCTGCAGAATTCTAATTTTCCCCAAATGGGACACTTGCATGTCAATTGTCTGCAACCAATTACAAGACGGGCAGTATATGCCTTGAAAAAGTAGCATCAGCCTCTACTGGGATCATTAAAAGACAGTATTGTAATCTTACCCAGGTATTTTAGGTGCTTAACAAACCAAAAAGGGCAAACTTTCCTAAGAAAAGCAGCAAGAAGCTGCCAAAGGTGTCTTTTAATCGAGTGGAGCTTGCCAAGGTGAGTTTAGCAATGCTATCTTGAGACTGACAGCCTGAATTACTCTGGAGATTTTGTTGTTTCTTTGCTTTTGTTGCTTTTTTAAGGAAACTAAAAAAGACTAAGATGAAATACAGTAAGGAAAGAGAAGGAAAATAGCAACCCTCTCTCTTCACTTAGAGAGCTGCGGCTGCTTGCTAAAAATACAGGCAGGGAGCTTTCTGGAGGACGCACAACAGCATCACAAGCTTAGACCTTGCAAATTGTTGAGTGCCCCTTACGGCACTCCATCCTGCCATCCAGCTTTTCAGCTTCACTTCTCCAACACGCTCTTCATACCTATGTGCTTTCAGGAAGTGTTTTCCCTGTCTCAAAGCCACGAGGAGAGTGGAAAAAGGACTCTCTTGCTGCAGCCAGCAGAACAGGCTGCAGGGCAGGCAGGATGGTGTGTGCTTGGGTCATCTTCCAACACAGAGCCTGCCTGCTTTGGTTGTTTGGGATGTTGTTGCCCCTTTCTGCTACCTGAAAACTCAGCTATGAGGAGACATCCATCTTCCTACATGGACAGCCCCACTTGAGGAGCAGCCTTCTTTGCCAGTTCCTGCAGAGAACAAGCCTTTAGGGTCCCCATGTGTGAGGTGGATCTGCCACTCCACTGGGTAGACCTCATGGATGCAATACAGTGCTCCTGGACCCTTGCTCTGCCAGAGAAGATGACATAAGGGAAATTAGGGCCTCTGTGCTACTGCTTACAGAAGTGAGACACTTTATGGAAGCTGCTTATCAAGTGCATTTAAAAGGACAGGATGATTTTTCAGAGCATCACCCATGCATGGCTGGACCTCATCTCACCAAAGTCCTGGGCTATGTGTCACTCCTGCTGAGCCAGCTGCTCCCCTAAGAACCTGCAGGTCAGTGTGGCAATAACACTACAGTTCTTCTCTTTTTGGGCTCAACAGATGCAACACATTATGCACTAAACAAAGCTGAGTGAGCTCTCCAGCAGCACAAGCAATCATTGCTGCAAACTGGCCCCAATGACCAAAATGACATGGAGCAGCCCAAAGGAGGCTGAAATGAAGCCAGTGCAAGTGAAAGGAAAAACAGGCACTATACAGCCAAATGGCTGCTTCCTCAAATATTTCAGAATTAATCTCCTTGTCATAGAGCTGAACAACAGAAAAGGTGAAAGAGCAGAGGAACTTTACTGCCAAGAAGACAATTCCCAAGTTATGGCAACTCCTTTAACAGCAGAACCAGGGCCAAGACTCTTCAGGAAGCTTTATTCTTTGGTCCTCCCTGTCTGTTTGGTACCGAGCTGTCTCCTACCCATATCTTTGTCCCCTTTCCCCCTCCAGTACCCACACTGCAGTCAGTATTACTTATACAGGACATGTTTTCCAGCAGACACAGACAACAGCTACTGTCTCAGGGAAGGCTAAATTGCAGTGGGATGTGTGGAAACCAACATGCTTGCTGTCCTGCAGTAAGTATCAGGCATCACATCTTCATTATAATCATGCCTTCATTGTTGGTGAACAATTAACTCATCATACTGGGGCATGTGTAGAACAACTCTCTCCATTATGGGGGAGATCAAGTAAGAGGCTTCATTTAAAAACATGAGAAAGCTGATAGTTGCCTTATCCCTGTCCACGTATCTCACAGACTGGGATGCAACTGGGTCTTCTTTTATCAGGCCAAGCTAAATGAAGTTGTGTCAGCACCCAAGGGCTGTGAGATTCAGGAGGGAACTTCATCAGGACTGGGTAGGTAACAGGGCTGTCCCTCAGGAGGAGTGTGCGTGGGAGCTGTCAGAAATTAAATCCTAAATCACATGGTGTGGGAAAGCTATCTATGGAGATGGCCAGGATGTTCTTCCTGCATAAGGGTCAGCAGGGTTGAAATGGCAATTGTATAGTGTGACGTGGCAAGCTAGACCTGCATGCTTGTAACCTGAAGCATCACTTGGATTAAATATTTTTTTTTTCATACTTATGAGAACAAACAGCTGCCCTATAGCCAACCCTTGCACCTCTAAAACACATGGCAGAGACCTTCCCTCAGAAACCTAAAATGTTCTGCTCTCAACACTGAAACTAGATGTTGTCACCCACTTCCAAAATTCTGATTTAAAAAAATCATCAAATGTTTATAGTGGAAGTCATGAACATAACTATCACTGTAACCCAGATCTCTTCTTATTTTACTCATTTCTGGCTCAGTTTTAAATCTAGTCAGAAATATTCACATTATAAAAATTATTTAGAGTCATATTAGAAGTAAACATACTACATTTTAATAGGGGAAAAACAAGAGGAAAATTCTTTTTCTTTACTTAATTCGGCCATCTATACCTGTGAAAACTATCATGCATTAAAGTCTTAAACCACTGTAGGGGTTCGTATACTTAACAGGCAGCAACAGTAGACATTCACAAAATGGCCTCAATTGGAAAAGACCTTTGAGATCATTGAGTCCAAACATTAACCTCACACTGACAAGTCCCCGACTAACCCATGTCCCTCAGCACTGTGTCTACAAGACTCTTCAATCCCTCCAGGGATGGGGACTCCCCCACTGCCCTGGGCAACCCCTTCCAATGCCTGAGAACCCTTTCAGGAAAGAAATTCTTCCTCGCATCCAATATAAACTGTCCTTGGTGCAACTTGAGGCCATTTCCTCTTGTCCTGTCACTTCTTACAGGGTTGAACAGACTGACCCCCACCTCTCTACACCCTCCTTTCAGGCAGTTGCAGACAGTGAGAAGGTCTCCCCTCAGCCTCCTTTTCTCCAGGCTAAACAACCCCAGTTCCCTCAGCTGCTCCCCATCACACTTGTTCTCCAGCCCCTTCCCCAGCTCTGTTGCCCTTCTCTGGACACGCTCCAGCACCTCCATGTCCTTGGAGTGAGGGGCCCAAAACTGAACCCAGCACTCGAGGTGCGGCCTCACCAGTGCCCAGTACATTCCTGAAGCCTGGGATGGTTTTTTTTTTTTCAAGATCTCAAAGAAAAAGAACCTGAAAACATGATAAATACCCCTGAATAACAGTAGCCTTTAAATTCACACTTCTCTTCCAAGTCGATTACATTTATGAAACACAAATAAATGCACATATCAAAAAACCCTGCATACTTCAGTTACTGAGATTGAGCATGATTACTTGTGAAAAGACCCCACAAATCTTCCTCGGATGTTTGTCAGTCAATTGGTCTGAGAGTCAGCCCAAATTTCCAGATTGAAAGTGATTTACAGGATGCTCATAGAAGCTAAAGAAAGCAGAGTGCTAATTAAGTGTCTTTAACTGTCTGAACATCAGGTACAACTCAAAGCGACTGCACTGCAGATTTTTCCCCTGCAATGGCTCACTAATACCTCCTGGAAGCTTCGGATTCAACCAAGCTGAAAAACATATTTCTGCCTTTTGTGTTGTTCTTAGCTGGTTGAGGTGGCGGGGGCTGAGCAAAACTGCCGCGTGTGTAAAACTGACTGATGCTCGACTACAAGCACAAAGGGCTACAATTGCTCCTGAGCCATCGCAGATAGATTTCCCCTGCCAGAAACAAACAGGATCTCTATAGGTCTGAATTGTTATTAATAATGCGGAGAAGTCGCATTGTACACCATAAGGGCTCATTTGACCATGATAAAGACAGTGATGAAAGGAAGCACGGAGGCTCCTGAGCTCAGTGTGAATGCTGCAGTTTAAATCACTAGAACAAATTAAATTCTAAGAGAAGTGTTACAAGGCACTTGGCCAGGGTGCCTGAGCTGGGGGGTTATTTACACAGTTTCTTTCTTTCAACAAGTAAGTTTTCTGAGTGAAGCTAAGGCAAATATTCCCTGGAGAAACTAATTTGTAGTACATCTTGAACGCTAAAAAAAAAAAAAAAAAAAAAAAAAAAAGGAAGGCAGAGGAGATCAGACCTGCCAGAAAGAGATAGCTTCATTCACATTAAATTATTGAACCACTTTCTTCTGAATAAGCTCTCAAGAAAAAACCAAGCTCTCAACAAAAGTTCAAACCAGGAAATCCAGACATGAAGGACGTATGCCCCTCATGCTCTACTCTATTCACAACCAACACACTACATTAGTGTATGGGAATTGAAGATCACATCCTGAGTTGATCAAAATTTGTATAGCTCTGTTAAAGTTCAGGGTAAATTCAGATAAGCTTGAATTTGACCATCAAATCAAAACTGAGTCAAAACCTTTTTAAAAATTGCATAAATTACTCTCCACAAACAGGACTGCCATCTCATGACCAAATAAGTATTTGCTGGAGGTTTTTTTGAAGTCACATATTTTAGACTCCACTAAATCCAAGATAATAATTTTCTGTTCTTCTAAATAAATACCTAACTTCCATGGAGACCAAACAACTCAAAAGTTTGACCTGAAGGACTCAAAAAAAAAAAAAATTACAAATGTAAACCTCAAGGTATAGGAACTGTTTAAGCGGACTTCATTTCTTGAAGCTCAAGAGCTGTGCATCCCAACAAGTGCAAAATCAGGCAAAAATGCTAGCAGATCTGCATGGACAATCAAGGAACTTCTGCAAGCCTCAGACATAAAAAGCAAGCATATAGGAGTTGGAAGCAGGGACTGGTAACCTGGGAGGAATATAGGGACATCATACGAGCATGCAGAGTTGTGTTTAGGAAAGCCATATCACCTGGAACTGAACCTGGTGAGGGGTGTCAAAGGCAACAAGAGGGGTTTCTGCAAGTATTTACATAGTAAAAGGAAAATTAGGGGAAATGTGGGCCCATCGCTGAATGGGTTGGGGGACCTGGTGACACAGGACATGGAAGAAGGTTAGGTATTGAAAGCCGCCTTCGCTTCAGTCTTTACTATGTGTAAATGTGCTCCCCACATTGGAGCAAGTGGATATCCCGTGAAGGAACTGCAGCCTGTGGAGACCCCATGCTGGAGCAGGTTCTCCTGACAGGAACTGTGGCCCATGGAGGAGACCACACTAGAGCAGATTTTTCCTGAAGGATCGCATCCCATGAAGAAGACCCATGCAGGAGCAGTGGAAAAGTGTGAGGAGGAGTAAGTGGCAGAGAGGAGCTGTTATGACCACAACCCCTCATTCCACATACCCCCTGCACTGCTCTGGGGAGTCGGTAGAGGAAGGTAGACAAGTCAGAAGTGGCAATAAATTAATTTTCACAAATTTGAGTCTATTTTCCTGCAATGGTAACTGGTAAGCAACCTCCCTGTCTTTATCTCGACACATGAGCTTTCTATTTCCTGGGTGTTTTCTTTTTCTGTTTTCTCCCTCATCCTTCTGGGGCTGGAGGGGAGTGAGCAGCTGGGTGGGAATTAGGCTGGTAGACAAGGCTGACCCACTACTGCTTAGCTGAAAGACCAAAACTATCATCCCCTTCTTCACTTTAGAAAAAAAAGATTCATGATACAAACACAATCTGAAACAGGATTGCTTGTAGGCAGCTCCTAACACACTCAGGAAAAGGAATAAGGAAGAACAAGAGCCAGAGCCTGACCCAGTACACCAGTAAACACACATAAAGCAGAGTGGCTCTGGATTTGAATGATCCAGCTTGAAGAGAAGGGAGACCAACCTACATCTCAAAAGTTCCCTCTGTTCCAGTGTTTGAGACAGCATTGGTTCAGGTCACACAGCATTGAGCACCTTGGTCATTTAATCAGTTGGCATGGAGCAAAGCTCCACTATGTAATTGATCTGTTTTGTTTTTAAATTGATCTTCATTGGTTTGCTAAGGCACTTGAAAGAAATAGGTTGAAACTATTAAAAATATCAAGCCAGTTGCTTAAGTGAATCTGGCAAATACAACTGCCAGCCTTAGAATAAAAACATACAAACATGTTAAAATAACAACACAGCCTCAAATGACTCTAATTCATTGAATTTTAGAGCAATCTAGGTTGGAAGAGAGCTCCAGAGGTCAGCTAGCCCATCCATCTGTTCAAAACATGTCTAATTAGTTCAAGGGATGCTTGTCAACTCCTCATGCATATGCATTAGAGCCTATGTTTTGTAAAGCCCCTTCCTCTCTCTAATTTCTAAGTTCATTACCAAGGAGAAGGCAAATACTATCCCCAATATTTACAAGAGGAAACTGAGGAAATTTGAAGCAACACAGTTTGACTGATCAGAGCTCTAAACTAAACACAGGCTCTCCCCATGATCTTATGCATCATCTCAATGTCTGGCTCTTCTGGATTAGCCTTCCAAGATGACTGAGGAACATAAGATGCAGTTCAACATGGAGTGGATACAATGACACTGGAGATGCTCTCCAGTCCTTCACCTTCTACATGCCTATTGTCAGGATATGACGTGACATGACACTCAATACAAGGCCAAACACTCCTAGTGACCAGAGAAGACAAGGGAGAAGAAAATCATAGTATCATAGAACAGTTTGGGTTGGAAGGGACCTTAAAGATCACCTAGTGCCAACCCCGCTGCCATCAGCAGGGACACCTTCCACTAGACCAGGTTGCTCAAAGCCTCATCCAGCCTGGCCTTAAACACCTCCAGGGAGGGGGCATCCACAGGTTCTCTGGGCAACCTCCAGACTTCAGACTTATTTTATCAGAGCGTCTCTCTTAGGTGCTGTTAACTGCTGAGTGGGGTTCCAGAGCATAAAGGAATGGGACAGGAACAACTAGTGCTGCAATCACATGCAACAATTCAATCTCCACTTGCTCCAGAAGAACCCAAGGTCATTAGCTTGTGTTGTCAAGGCTATTAATGAGCTATTTACTTTGGTTGGTAATACGCCAGTTCACCTCAAAGACAGAGAGCAAAATGAATGGATCAAGACAGGGAAAACAATGACCCAGATATTTCACTTTTCCAATAGACAGTCTTGCAAACCACGACAGAAAAAGAAAGGAGATAGAGGAGAAAAAAAGAGCTCATAAAATATATTTCTGTCTTCATAGATTCAGAGTTTTCGGCAAAAACTTTGTCAGCCCTCAGATGAATTTTTGACTACAGAAGAGAAGAAATAAATTCAAATTTAATTTATTTTTTTTTTAAATTCCTGCTACAAAAAGTTCAGCCAAAATGTTTCTTGTCCAGCCATAGGGAATACCAGATAGGAACAAAACAGTGCATTTAGACTGTAAAATATCCTGTATCTATGTTTCCAGGTGGAGGTTAAACAAGAAAGAATGGTTCACAACTGAACAAAAAAGCTCAGAGTTCTCAAAAAGATGCCTTATAAAGAAAAATGTATTCCAAAGCTCTTACCTGTATTAAATTATTTCAATGTGGGTTATAAAAGTTATTGAGAAGCATGAATTCTTCCTTCTCCAAAAAAAGCAAAATACAGCTCAACACTGAAAGCTGAAGATATCTAACAGTGAGGTAAATCAATCACTCAGCAACTTCCCTCGGGACATAGCAGAATCACCATCACCTGAGGTCTACAGCCAGCTGGCTAAAGGATGTGTCCTAACTAAATCAGGAGCCAGGGGCTAGATATAGAACTTGCTGGGTAAAATTTCAGGGCTTGAATTATTATAGAAGGTCAGGATATAGATTAATAATGACCCCATCCAGCCTCAAGATCTATGAATAATGCAGTTACTTCTACTTGCATTTTGGCAGCAGCCATTGTCTTGGATGCAAGTCCCCAGAACTCCACTACCTACACTGAATCTATGCTAAGCAAGTGAGGATTCCAGCTGAGGATACAGCTTGTGGGATGGAAATTTACAGAAATGAAACAAATTAGCAGCTTCCCAAACTCAGCAGTATTCATCTGACTCTTCTGCTCTGAGTGTGCTGAGAACACTTGCACTTTTATGGCTGTAATTCTGCAGCCCTGGTTCATTGCTCCACTGCCTAGCCCAAGGTTTATAGAGCAACATGAAATTTTTGATTGTTAATCCTGGTTGTTAGTTACTGCTTTCATCTCATCACAATCACAACTGATGTTTATATTTACTACATGCTTTATGAGGGTTTCACAGTCCCTTTTGGGCATGGTTTCAATCTGGCAGCATTGCAAGCAAATCATTGCCCTTCTCGCTTGGTAGGATCCTTCATCTCGAAGACAGGTTTGGAACTGTGAGCTGGAGAGATTAGCTCAGATTCCCCATTCCTCAGGCCCTGCTGGGCAAGCAAAGGCAGTTCACATACTCTGTACAAGAAGCGTCTCTGACGCTTCCTTTGGATCCAACACAGGGACCTTTTCCTTTCACCTAGCAGTTTTACAAGGTGATCTTCAAGGCATTAAGAACTGCTTCATCATTGCTTTGTAAATGGACACTTATCTTTTAATATCATGTGGTGATTGTATTGCAAACATGCATTACTCTTACATTATCAGCTGCCTCTGATTTATCACCACATTTATTGCAGATCCATAATAGGCTCAGATTTATGCTTTCATCTACTTTTATGGTTTAAAGAGACCAGTGCAGGTTTCATTTTGTTCCTTTCCTGTTCTTCAACTGAGAGGCACTTCTTTGCTGCCTTCCAACCAGAGTTCTCTTCCAATCAAAATTTCCCTTGCTACACAGGTAGCAGCAGAAGAAACACAGCAAGTTACACTCTCTAACAAAATTTTGACTTTACTAACTACAGTATCTGCCACAGACAACAGTGTGTTTCTACACTGAGCAAATACTTTTGCCAAGAGACAAAAAAAAAAAAAAAAAGGAAAAGAGTCAAAAGAAGAAAAATCCCTGTCACCACCACCCTACAGGCTAATGCACCTAAGATTAGATTTGAGAGCCTTCTTAATAAACCAGACTCTTAACAGTATTAACACCTCTAATGCAGCAGTTATTTTTTCACACAGAAATCCCTACACCTCTGAATGTGACAAGAGAAACCCAGCATTGAGCCTGGTAAGGTTTTCATAACGTATCTTTATTCACCATTTCACATAGCTCCTAGGCATGAACTGCACCGGGAACCTCTGCTTGTTCTGATATCCCCACAGTCTCACCTGAAACCTGATTTTGGCAAGGAATACAAAAGTAAGCATAAAGCAACAGAGACACAAGCCCCTTCTTAGATGAAGCAGAGCGCTGCCAGAAAAGGAATATTTTCGTGCTGCATCTAACAACACTGGGCAATATCAATTCAGGGAGAGACTGCAAAGTTATCCATCTCACACCGCTACAGCACAAGTGACTGCCCTTGGTAAGCAGAGGCTATGGTTAATAGACTTCTCTTTATTAAAGTATTGGAAATTTGTCTTCATTGCACTTCCAAAATGGAGAATGCCTTGATCTGAGTTTCTCCTCTGGCTTTAAACACTTCTGGCATCTATTTTCAAGCACAGTTTGCTCCTTCTTTCCCTTGTGTTTTCTCACTTAAGAAACATTAAATACCTCCCCTTTCTGCTCCCTCCATCAGCTGAATCTTTTTTATATTAGCATCCATCATTTCTCCCATTTGCTAGATGGGTTCAAAGGCAAAAGGCTGACTGCCTGCTAAAGAATGGAACACACTTGGGTTTTTTTGAGAAGCACCAGGGCAGCAGCATCGGGACCCTGATTCAGACCAGGGTCCTACTTGTCCTAGGTGCTGTACAGGCTACCCACGTGCACTGTGGGACAGTGACTCTGAACACCACCACTGAGCTCCTCACATACACGCAGACTGGTGTGCACCCTTGGCTGCTGAAGACGGAGAGAAGACGGCAATGTGTCTGGCCCATTCCTGGACACTGAAGAAAGGCAGCAGCAAGAGATGTCCTGATTTATGCTGGGTAACGCCAGATCACAAAGACTGTTTTTAGCATAGAAAGCACCTTCAAATTCAATAGTATTTTGCATGGCTGTGCTTCAGGACCCATGAGCATTGCAACGAAATCAATTATATTCCTGCAAAACAAGGCTCACCTTCACTGCAGGCTCAGTGGTAACACCCAGCCCTGGAAGGTAGCTTGGAAAATACATTTACATAGGGTCCCAGCTGGGCCACGAGCCTCACCTCTGTGACAGGTCACACACTGCTCTAGCAAAACTGACACATTTCAAACACACAAAATCTCCTCGCCACTGCAACGGACTGCCAGACCATTGCCACATCTACTATGCCCCATTTGGTTCATACTATTCACTACCACTCAAATCAGTACCATTAGCCCCAGATGGATGCTATGAGCCAGAGCAATCAGGACAACTCTTCTGATTCAGCCAGCAGTGGCCCAGGCCATACACAACACCATGGCCACAGGTCTTTTGCCTGTTCTCCATTAGTTAGCAGCTGGTCTGCTTTCCTGCAGCATGGGGTATTTATAAGTCTGAGAAGGGAAAACTTCAGTGGCCTATCATTTTACACATCTGGGGCTTTGTAAAATTGTAGGCTGAAGGCTGATTGCCTCCAATCACCCTCGACATCTATTATTGGTCCATAGAGACACACAGTGCACCGCCCCGGAGTTGCTAATAGCAGCTCAATTACGAAGGAATTTGCACTGGAAGCAGAGAATCAGTCTCATTCTTATGTGTGTCTCCACCCCAAAATTAAAGCACTTACTCGTGGAGCCCAGAATACATTTTCTGAGGCAGTCTGTTCATTGGCATCTTACAGAAAGATTGAGAAGTGGCTTCTTTTGGGTCTGTCACTTGAACAATGTATTCCCTCGCTTTTACTTAAAGCAAGCTGGGAAACAGGGAGCCATCACTTGAATTAGGATAGGGTTTAAGTACAACAGACGGCAAAGGGCATTTTGTCTACTCACTGAGTTGCAGAGTCCCAGCTATAATGAATGCACTAGGTGGAGGAAGCACATAACCAAACTGATAAGCTGTGCAGCTGCTGTGAAAGGCCACCCTGAGATACAACCAATGGCATCTGGTTTGGCTTCTGCACTTTGTCACCACTGCTGGGACTTGTGATAGAAAGAAGTGTGGGGAGTGGGTAGGAGGAAACCACAGGGCACAGGAAAGAAAAACTAGATAGAAATACCAGTGTGGCAAGGAAGAAGAAAATAGTGACAATGAAGAGCATGACAAAGAAGTTTCTCCCAGGAGCACAGAGATGCAATACATTTTCTGAGTGGACATCCATAAGGTGTATTGACCAGCTCCTTCTCTGAGCTCTCTCGACACTGAAGCAACTGAGACCCAGGCAGGAAATTCTTCTTCTGCTCTTCCCTCCACCAAAAAAATGAAAGTTTATAACAAACCAAAAGTATTCTTAGGGAAAAACACAGTTCTGATAACACGACTGCCTTGTGTCATTCCCACTCCTTCCCTTCCATCTTTTGCTTTCTGATTTTGGATTGTTTTGAAATCAAAATGGTTTAAGTCCCTTTTTTTAACTGGGGGGAGGGGGGGGGAGATCAATGACCAATTCCATAGCTAATTGATTTGGGGTGATTCAGACAACAGCTGCAAAAATCCACCATATTTCAATTTCCATCAGCATATAGATACTTCAGAAGTTTTTCAGAAAACCTTTTCTCACCTTGTTTTATTTCCTACTTCTAAAGAGAGCTTGGATTACTTAAAGTCAATAACACAGAACAAATATGAAATGTTATCACCTTTTTTCAGCTGGACTGAGCAATCCCTTACCCTATTGCAAGGTGACGGGGAGTCCCCAAATAGCCCATAGCGGGAGTGAAGATCACTTCACCTTTGGAAGTGCTCATGCACACACCTAACAGTGTATATAGTAAACTGCTGGATTTTATAAATATTTGCATGGCATACTACAGAAGACACACATAAGCTGTGCTTTAACAGGTAAGGATGTTAAAGCATGCAAAATACATTTTCTTTCAACTATCTTTTTATGTTTCCTGCTGCACAAAACTCAGAGTCATGGCACCGAAGGAAGGCTTAATATCATCCTTCATAACAGCTCTGGTGTCGGTCCATTGCTCTCTCTTGCAGTGTCAGTTTATGGTGTAATGACGCAATCTCTGTGTGGTATCTGCTCCACAGCCCAGGAAATTCAACCTGTCTCTCAACACCCCTGCATTTCCACTCCCCTCTGGCCCATAGACACATGCACCTTCACATCTGTTCGCCTAGACAAGTGGCCACCAAGCTGTCCATCCTCCTCTCCTCCCTGACCTGCTTCAGAAATCATTAGCACAGATGTTCCTTATTTCTGTTTTTCTGTTTTGGAGTTGGGGGAGGAGATTTTTGATCCTTTTTTTTTTTTCCCCCTCCCTTGTGTTTTGGTATCTCAATGTATTTTGCACACTGCTCGACGAAGCCCAGATAAGCATTGTGACAAGCCATGGCAGATCTGGAAAAGACTTGCCCATTGCACAGGAGCACTCTGAGGAGCCTATATTTTACAGTTTTTTGCTATTTTTGATGAGCATAATCATGTCCTGGGAAAGCATAAAGCGTCCCTTGTTTCATGAGAAATTTGGAAGTACTGAGTTTACTAACACAGGCCAATAGGAAGCTGGATTTTGATGAGAGTACATCCTTCCCTGAAACAAAAAGAGAGGATGATACAATACAACCCTGGTACAGAAACCAGACAAAACCCAAGTCAAGTCAGAAGCCAAGAAACAGGGTGATGTTGCTGACAATATTAATACCCAGTACTGCTGTTCTCAATGTCCAGCAACTTGATGCTTTTGGAGCCCAGAAAGGCAAAGGGCCTGGGACATGGGTGCTTCCTAGTGCTCCTATTAAATCAGGCTGTTCCTTAGAACCCGTCATCTACAGGAGTGACTAAAACAAGCAAGGGAGACACCGCATTGTGTGGGCTTGCACAGGGCCTTCACCTTTGCAACCATGCAGCCTGCCTTTCTCTCTCAGATCTGCAACGCCTCACCGAAACTCCCACAGCAGGGCTGGGGGAGCCTCTGGGGCAGCATTTTACACCTGATTTTTCTATGCTCTTATTACCATGGTTTTGCATTCCTCCTTGGAAGCAATTCATAGAATCACAGAATCATTAAGGTTGGGTAGGACCTCTAAGATCATTGAATCCAACTGCCAGCCCAACACTTCCATGCCCACTAAGGCGTGTCCCTAAGCACCACATCTACTTGTTTTTAAATACCTCCAGGGATGGTGACTCC
>NW_010339863.1:0-3820 GCF_000700745.2 Antrostomus carolinensis | reverse complement strand
ATGGCACCAAGCCTGACAAGATCCCAGCAGCTTTCGGCCAAGGCTTGGGATTGTCCTGTGCAGGGACAGGAGCTGGACTCCATCATCCTGGTGGGTCCTTTCCCACTCACAACATTCAATGATTCTGTGATCTGAGTCCCTGTCCCTTGGAGGCTCAGCCCTGAGCAGCACTGGGAGAACTGGTCCAAGCCCAGCACATTATTGACCCAAGAGCTTATCTTTCACAGTGGGGTTTCTGTGGTTTTGTATTTGGCCCGTTTGCTCCAGACTGCTGACTCTAAATACACATTTCAGGAAGGAGAAGAGGAGACCAAGAGACCCATATCTCCATCCTCCTGTGCTTCTGACGTTCACCTGACCATAAAAACACTTGTGTAGGACAGAAGCACATGTAACACCTATTAAATAGGTTGTTTAGCACTTTCCATTGCAGATGCCTCTTTTCAGTTCTTTACAACTTAACCAAAACTTATTTCTTTGTGATTTCCCATCCTGGAGAATCTGCCTCTGACATGAGCTTTGGTGTTTCCCTTGGTCTTTCTCTCTGGAAACCAGCTGACAGGACAGTGCTGGCACTTAGGGACTTGTCTGTTAGTTAAGACATGCTCTGCTAAACAGGCTCAATACGGAGATACATTGTCTTGATGGAGGAAAGATGTCCACCATTTCAGCAAGGACTCTGCAGACTTTTCTGTGGTGATGGAGATTTTTGGCATGATGTGCACATGCTGCTTACATTCAGTCCAGCTCCATCAGCCATTTTGCACAGGGTTAAAGAGGCCCCAGGGAGAGCACACAGATAACAGAACACTTGGGCCTCCAAAAGGAGGGCTGAGCTGGGGACGTCAACCTTCACTGCAGCCCAGACAACAGCATGGACCAAGTAACACTTTATGGGAGATATCAGGCCTTCACTTAATTTTAGCACCTTGGGCAATAGCATTTGCAGTGGGGTTTGTGAGGGTGTTGTTCATCATGGAAACTACTGATGGGGGGAAGAATCTAGCAGCTCTTCTCTGTCTCTAGGTCCCAGGGCATGAGAATAGTGGCAGGGCTGGCATCGCAGCCTCTTCCATGAGGAGGCAACTGGTGTACCCTGTAGCCATCTAACCATCCTGTCCTCCCACCCTGGAAGGAAGGCTCCCTGCTCAACTCCACAGATGTGCTGCGCAGGTCCCACAGCCTCAAAGCATTGAAATAGCTTATGTTTGAAACTTGGGTCAATCTGGGGCTTTATCCTGTCCCAGATAGAACAGGGACCACCTCTCAGTTCCCCAGAACATCAGTCAGAGGGTCATCACAGTAAGGGATGCCACCAAGCATGTTGAGCAGGGTACGAGGCTGTCTTCTGGAGATGCAAAGTAGAGCAGAGCCTTGCTGGGGCGTTTTGCAGTGTTCTGGTTTGCTCCAAGGGAACTGTTTTGGCATCATCTTTACAGGACTTTTTTAATTAAAGTTGCTACCCTCCTTTTCAGAGCTGTTTGTTTACTGAGAGCAGATGGTGAGGTAGAGAGAACCTCTGGTTGCAGCAACTCTGTTGAAGAGTAGCTCTTACACAAGGGAGAGTGGGAGCTGGAAAACGTGGTAGCACATATAGGATAGATCATAGAGAACACGAGTGGCAAACATCATAATTAACCCTTCTCTGGCAATATGGAGAGACCTCCTCCTGTGCAAATAAGCTTGTCTGTTAGTCAAGTCACACTCTGCTAAACAGGAGATGCATTGACTTGATGGAGGAGAGATCTCCACCATTTCAGAAAGAGCTGTTTGAATAAGATCTTTAAGAAACACAGGCACAGTTGGCTCTTCTGCATTTGCAGTCATTGGGCCCACCAGAGGTCATTAATTATTTTTTTTTCCTTCAAAGATAAAATCATATTAAGAGGATCTCTGAGATGTTTGCAAATTCCCATTACTCTAGAAGCATGGACACAGCAAGTTGTGGAAACAGCAGTTGGCAGGAGATCACTGGCCATAACCCTGAGGTAAGCAACTGCAGTAACTCTGCAAATGACTGTCCTCTGCCCCCGGGCAGGAGCTGACCTTCTCCAGGGCAGCCTGCCAGCATGAAGCCAGATCGCCAGCCATAGTGACCAAGGAAGGAGCCAGCCTGCAGCCAGAAATTTTATCAAATAAAGGGTCTGGGGAAATTCTGACTGACCCCAATGTTTACAGGGCCACCTGCACACTTCACCCATGGGCAGAGCCAGCCTTGCTGGGAGGCAAGAGACAGGGTTTGAAAAGGGACCGGTACCCTCTGACCTGACAGGGGACCCAGGCCAGAGACCACAAGCTCCTCCTGCACATTTGGACCTGCACAGCACCTTGTCCTCAGGTGCTTGGGGATATAACAAGCTGGGTTTGCACATCCTGGAGTAGATGGTTCTCCCAGACTGCACAAGCCCTTATGCAGCAATCCCTGCCTCTTGCTGCCCTGCTGCATCCACCCTCCAGAGCTCATGGTCTGGAGGGACTAGGACGTCTTGCAGGCAGCCCCTACCATAGCCATGGCAGCCCTGTTTCCAGCTGGTCCCAGAACAGGAAGTGGGTTCTGAACTGGGATTTAACCCTCACCAGCCCTAACCGCTGCAGCTGCCCAGGCTTGGAGGTGTCCAGGGTGGATGGATGGGGTGGGATGCAGCAGGCTGAGCAGCTCCTCCACCCCCCACACACTGGGCCAGCACTGACATCACCCTCAGACCATTTCCTTACACTCTCCAGGGCCACACACTTCCTTGCTACTGCAGGCTCATTTTTCTGTCCCCACCCAGTGCTACTGCAGTTCAGTCACTGCTGGTATCAGTCACGCTCAGGGCGTGCAGCTCCTGCAGACACGGGGCAGCCAAAGGATCCCGGTGCTCACCCCATTCTCCTGCTCCTCCAGCCAAGCAATGCCCATTTGAGCAGCGGAGACATGACCAGTCCCGCACCAGTTAGGGGAATGATCCCGGAGTGAAAAGCAATCCCATGTAGGGAATCCTGGAGAGACAAGGCTCCAGGGTCCACTGCAGCACGAGCTCCCCTGCTCATTGCCCTGCTCTCGCTGGGTGGCAGGAAGGACCTGTTCGACATGTCCCCAAGGTGAAGAGCCGTGGCACGCTGCTTTGCAATGTCACGGATGTTTCTGTAGGCAGCTGGGAGCGTGCATGCCTGCCTGCTGCAGACACAGGCACCAGCGGCTGGAGGCTGGTCTCTGGACGTGTCTTCTGCCTGGCTGAGACAAACCAAGGTCTGGCTTCACCAGGGAGCTCAGTCATGGGGGGCCCAGTACTTTGGCTGGGCTGAAATGAAGCTACTGCCGGATCTGAGCTGTAGACCCCCAGAGATGACAAACAGCCCCTGAGAGCAGTTCAGGCCTTTTGACACCCCTCCTTGCTCTCCTGGTGCTCTGGGAGTTGGGGGCAACTTGTCCTGGGTTTGGTTAGGATAGAGTTAATTGTTCACAGGGAACTGGGAGGGGGGTGGCAGGGGCAGCTGACCTGGGTGGCCAGGGCAGGTATTCCATACCACGTGATGGTATTCCATACCATGTGATGGTATTCCATACCACATGACGTCATGCTCAGTATTTAAACAGGGAAGCTCTGGGAAGAGGGGGCTGCTGGGTGCTGTGGTTCATGAGCCAGTCGGGTGGTGAGCTGGTTCGTTCCACTAAAAAGTGTATTTGCTCATTAGCACTGGTGGTGTTGTTGTTTGTTTTGTCGTTGTTGTTGTTTGTTGTTGTTGTTTTTGTTGGCTGTTGTTGCTGTTGTTGGTTGTTGTTGCTGTTGTTGGTGTTGTTTGGTGGTGGTGGTGTTGTTGGGTGGTGGTGGTGGTG
>NW_010339862.1:1579-1880 GCF_000700745.2 Antrostomus carolinensis | reverse complement strand
TGCCACAGCCAGGTGCCCGGCTCTCCCTCTGTGTAGAGGCACCTGCTTTGTGTATTGAGGGGGGAAGGTCCTGCTCCCCCTCCACCTCCCCAACCCGAAAGCCAGACCCAGCCATGGCCAGGAGTCTGTCTTTGCCCCAGGGGTGGGCAGAGATGCAGCCCCCATCATCCTGGCCGCAGGCAGGAATTCAGTGGGACAGGAATGGTTTCACCTTCAGATCACCTTGAAAGTCCTCAATGCCCCACAAAGTGCTTGGGGGCTGCACAGAACCCCCCCTTCCCTCCCCCGCATCCCAATATCT
>NW_010339862.1:0-1512 GCF_000700745.2 Antrostomus carolinensis | reverse complement strand
ATCCAGCAGGTTTAATGGGCAGGGGGAGGACATGGGACTGGGGATGATGATCCAGGGAGGTGGGGAGGGTGCAGGGGCCTGTGGGATCTGGTTGGGATGGAAGTACCCCCAGTTCCCAGCCCTCTCCCCTACAACAACAATACCCCTCAATACCGCTCTTTTCCTTGCTGCCGTCCTCCGGCCAGACCTTGGCTCCCAGCACCAGCGGCTCTCGGCAATGCCCAGCTGGCCCTGGTCTCCCTTTTATCTTCTGCCCACTCTCCCCGCCCAGGAGGGAGGGGAAGAGCCTGGCCCCAGCAGGGACTGTGTCCCAGCCACCGCCGCCTGCCTCAGGGGACAGCAACAAGGCAGGCACTGTCCCCCTTGGTGCCATGCGACTTCGGGGTCCTGCTGCTGCAGCCCAGCCTGAGCCATGCTGGGGCAAAGCGGTGCCTGGTGCTGGGCTGGCGCAGAGGGTGCCAGGCAGTGCCACGGGGAAAAGCCAGGCACGGCCTCTCAAAACCTCTCCACGGGCACAGGAGGGCCAACAGCACTGCCAAGGGCACTGCAGGCACTGAAGGGTTGCAGGACCATGGGGTGACATAGAATGGTGCCACCCATGCACAAGGTCCCTGGAAACCGCCAGCGGAGCCTCTGTCATCCTGCAGCCAAAAAGATCGGTGCCTGCCCCACACCCCTGGGGTGCTGGAGCTCCTTGCCCTGTGGGGTGCCATGCCAAAGGCTGTGCTGTCCTGCTGCCCAGTGCCACGGCTGCTCTTGGGCCACGCTTGGCCCCATAGCAAGCCCCTGGTGTCCAGTCCCATGCTTCCTGCCCAGCCGTGTGCCGGGGGGCTGTGGTGGTGCGAGAAGCCCGTGCTCCCTTGGGAAATCACACTGCTGGTGGATTCTGTCCCCCCAACCAAACAAGAGGAGCTCACCACTTCGGCCACACATGGACATCTCTGCAAATATTTGAGCAGTTTATTGTACCTGGGCTCGGTACAAAAACATGATAAGGCAGGGAAGGGCAGCTGACACAGACACAACGGGGGCAGTGACATGGTCCTGGACACATGAATAAGGGAGATTTGTCCGAAAACAAGTACAAGCAACAGGGAGAGAGGGGATCGCTGCTGGGGGACTGGAGGGGCTCAGGGATGTCAGCAAGGATGTGGGGCCATGATTTGGGACCAGGGAGCAGGCACAGCTGTGCAGCAGGGTCAGCCAGGAGCAACCCCATCCCATGACTGATGCTGGACCCTCCACAGAGCTGTCACCCCCGATCTGCATGCTGCTCCCCTCCAAGTCCCCGCGGGTACCCTGGGCACTGTGAAGGACCCAGCACTCAGCAGGGGCACATACAGCCCCCCGCACACCCTGCCCCGAGGGGATTCGGGCCAGCAGGGCATGACCCAGTGCAGACACAAAGCCAGAGAGTGTGGTGAACGAGTTAAATCCATTTGGCAGCCAGTCACTAGTGGTGTTCCCCAGGGATCAGTTTAGGGGCCAATCTTGTTTAATATCTTTATCAAT
>NW_010339861.1:0-13397 GCF_000700745.2 Antrostomus carolinensis | reverse complement strand
GATTCTGTGATTCTGTGATTCTGTGATCTTATCTTCGCTCAAGGTCACGAATTAATTGCTCAAGGCTGAGGCCTCCTGCAGCTTCAGCTCTTAATGCACCAACATACAGGGGCTTAACTTTAGGCAGCTGACCTCAAGTTCAGAAAACAAACATACACTCGAATTTTATGTCCCAAGCACACATATCATTATACATAAAATTCATCCAGACTGCAAGTCATACTCTAGTGGTATCAGCTGACTCCTCTTCTTACAACAGTAAGCCTGACAGATCTTCCTGAAGGTCTCCACAAAGCAAAAAGGTTCAGAAAACTATATAAAGTCTATTTTTTAAAGGCATTTGAGAATTAAAATTGTGCACTCTGTTGCAGAACAGGGGTTCCATTGGTTATGAAAGCGTGCAACATGCAAACACCATCAAACCAACACAGCAACCTGTGCTTGTCTCTCACCCGAGTGGGTGAAGGTGGAAGTTGAGAGTCCTCTGTGAGGGTCCAAGGCAGTTCCTGCGCGGACACAGAGCAGCAGCAGTGGCTTTTGGTGTGGCTGCGTGCTCAGCTTGAGCCAAGCAGATTCAATTCAACACTCAGTCCTGCTTGCAAGTTGCTGCGTGGCTACTCCGTGACATGGAGCTCTGCATTGCTGGTCTGAAGTGCCAGCAGAGCATCTCCAGAAGCACCGAGATCAAACACTGAGCTGTAATTTTTGCATAAGGGAGAAACAAGGTGTTTTTGCAACATGTTTTGGAGTCAGGGAACAAGCTGAGCTATTGTGTGTGCAGAGCCTGCGTGATACCAACTTAGGAGGCTCTGGAAGTCTTTTCCCTACAAGGCAGCAATAAACATAGACTTTGGAAAAGGAGTGGAGTTCTTGGAGGCCTGCCCTCTGTAGAGCTCAGTGCTTAACAAAGCTTTCTTCCTCTCAGCACAGTCTCCAAGCTGGGCCATACGCTTGTAGAGTCGGCAGCTACTAAGCCTTCCCTTCTCAGTACTAACATCACACCTGGAAGGTACGTATGTAAACTTCTTCATGAACAAGGGAGGTTTCCTGCCATGCTCCACAAGCTGCTGGCAAATCCTTGTCCTTGTCTGTCTTGTTTCTGTAATGAACAGCTTCTTTCACCATCCTTTCTACCTGATACTGCCAAAGAGCCCTGACACAGGCTCCAGTGTCTTCTTGCTATCTTAATTTTTCAATTAATTGCTAGTTTTACGCCCCATAAATCCCATTTTTTTTTCCCTTTTCACCCCCAATCACCAACATTTCTCCTGCTTTTTCCTCTGAAGGAGATATCCCTGAATACTTCTGTGTAGAGAGGTTGGAGAAGTAATGAAGTGTATAATAATGGGATACATGGGAAAACTGCCCCTTCCTTTCATCACATATTAGGCACAAGAACGGCCGTTGTGCTCACGCTGCCTGAAGCCTTTCAGGAGGAGAAAATCAATAGCGTGGATTTTGCATTTTAATAGCTTAGCATTGGGCTTTGGAGAATCCACACACAGGCTGCTTCTCCTTTGGCAGTAACAATGGGAGGAGAGTCAGTGACAGTGAATTGATCAGAGGTGGAAGTTTGTTTCCAGGGGTGATGGGAAAGGAGAGCATCCTTGTGAAGGAAAAGACTTTTCTAATGAAACTCACAGTGGCTTTATTTCCAAATACTTCTTTTCCACTTATTGCAGTATAGAGGCTGGGGGGGAGGTAAAGAGCCTGGTTCTGCCTTCTGGCTTAGTCTTCAAACAAGTGTATTTTGATATGTTTTTTTCAAATCTTGTCTTTGTTTCATTTCTTTTCATTGGTGAAATGGCAAACTGACTCTCTACGCTTTCTGCTGCTTTTAGGCTTGCTGGCACTGACAGGCCGGATTTGAAAGTGCTGCAGACGCAGATGACAGAGCACAAGGCTCTCTGCCAGGCTGCTGAAGTGGAAAGAGACAGGCTCCTGGAACTGGTCACTGTGCTGCAGAAAAGGTAGAGGCTGATTCTGCCAGTATCCTTTGTGGGATGCTGCGATTAAGGAGCTCTTGAGATGTGTGAGAGTCTGTAGGATGCAGTACAGGACACCATACACTGCCAGTGTGATCCCGTCCTGAAATAAGGGCTTTTCACATTTTTCTGCTCAATTACATTGCCTCGTTGATGATTCATTTTTCTTATTATTCTTTTAGAACAAAGGGCAGAAAAAAATTGAGTCATCTCCAAGTTGCTGCACCTAGATAAAACCAGAATTCGTATATTTATATATGTGTGGTGTTATTTAGGCAGCAATATTACTCATCAGTAGTAAATACTGTAATTATAGTTATAATCTGACTTCTGTTCCAAAAGCTTTTAAGTTTCACTGCATCCTCTTCTAAATGAATTTCTTCTGGTTTAACTGAAGCATAGCACTGATTTTTCTTTCCATTATTCAATTCATTTTAAAATGCTGTTGAAAGCCAACTATGTTTTAGGATGGCAGGGAAAGCAAAGTCTTTTATCTTTAGACACCTTTCAGCTCCTGCTTTTTTTCCCAGTTAGAGAACGTGTATTATTTGATTCCCAAATCTGTATTCCTGCTTGTATGAAGATACACTTTTGTCTGTGTACTTTTGAATACAATAGGCACTATTTTCTTGCTTGCTTTATTTTCCAATAGTTATCATTTCCCACTTGTCTTAACTTCTGTCGCATACAATTAATCACAGTCAAAAAAATACATTTTTTTAATACCGGCAATAAAATGAGGGCTCAATCCTGGAAATACACACTGGGATAATTTTATTCATGTTTATAAACCAAATAACTTTAATAGAGCTATGCAATTAGATAATGATAGTGGTGTGAGTGATAGCTGAAATGGGGCCAACACAAATATGGAATAATGAAGAACAAAAAGTCAATGAAATGCACAGTTGCTTGTAAAATATACCATAGATTGTTGATTCAGCAGTTCCACAAATATCACACATTTATCAAGAGCTCCTGCAGGTAAAGTAAATTTTGAAAGAGATTGTGTGCAATAACTCTTGGAAGACCTCAAGATAATATAGCATCCAGTCATAATTCAACATGAATATATGTGAAAAAAATCAGGCATTTCTCCCCTTCCCCTGCTGGAGTGTGGGTCAGCAAAGCTCAGGTAACACATATAATGCTTAAGTCAAGAAAAGAGCACTGGGAATGGTTACACGAGTGGGATTTTTCTACATCAGCTGCCAGAATTTAGGACTGTGTTTCACAATCACTGTGGAGCAGAATATAGTGTCAGAAGACACTCCGTTGTTAATGGTTTGTAGGATTAAAGAATCCCAGAACTGCCTAGATTGGAAAAGACCTTTAAGATCATCGAGTCCAATCATGAACCCAACACTGACCAGTCCCCGACTAACCCATGTCCCTCAGCACTGTGTCTACACGACTCTTCAATCCCTCCAGGGATGGGGACTCCACCACTGCCCTGGGCAACCCCTTCCAATGCCTCAGAACCCTTGCAGCAAAGAAATTCTTCCTCACATCCCATCTCAACTGCCCTGGCCACAACTTGAGGCCATTTCCTCTTGGCCTGTCCCTTGGGCCTTGGTTGAACAGACCCACCCCCACCTCTCTCCACCCTCCTCCAAGGGACTTGGACAGAGCCACAAGGTCTCCCCTCAGCCTCCTTTTCTCCAGCCTCAACACCCCCAGTTCCCTCAGCCAGGAACTCAGCACACTTGTGCTCCAGACCCTTCCCCAGCTCCGTTGTCCTTCTCTGGACACGCTCCAGCACCTCCATGTCCTGCTTGGAGTCAGGGGCCCAAAACTGAACCCAGTACAGATTGAGGCCTGCTGGGGGAAGGGAAAAAGCCAGAGGAACATTTCTGTTTAAGTTATTTATATTGGCAGAAGATTTAATAAAAACCAACTGGTCTTGTCATTTTTCCTCCGTTGTTTGCCTGACGTGGATGCTGGGGGAACACCTGGTCAAAGGAAAGTTTAGTGAATTTAGAACCACTGAGAGAAATATAATTTCTCATAGCATGTCACCAGCCTGGTAATTCACTGCCACAGGAGGTCAGAGTCTTGCCTGTAGCTAGATTTTTAAGACAGTGACACAATTTTATTATACTTGTAATATTTTTTTTTCATTATACCAGCTAGGAGGGAAATAAGGCTAATCAAGTCTCTTGATTCAGGGAATAATCAGCTATCACCCGTGGATTTAAGAAGGAAAACGTTTCATCCTGCACTATACAATACAGTGAGTCAATTCAGATTTCTCTCCAGCTTTAAACTCCTTTAAATCATTTGGTATCAGGTGCTGCCCCAGATGAGATGCATCACTGCCTGCATCTGTGGGTGCACATCGAATTTTTGTAGTTAATTTTCTAAGGTGTTGTGCAGGATGAATACAGAAGCACTTTGCTACTGCAGAGTGAACTGTCACTTTCTTTTCCCCTCACTTCCTCCCATGGTAGTGTCTGGTGGCCAAGTTTATTAAAAGCAACATGCAAGTTTCTTTTCTTACTTGCAGCTAACTGATGCAAACCAGCTAAATGCTTGACAGTGTTTTTATAAACTATTTTCCTTATAAATTTTCCCAGTGAGTTTTAAAAAAATCAGCTTATTATTCCTGTAATAAAATATTTCTTTTCAGGAATTTACAGCTTGCCTGCTCATCTGACTGATGAATTCACACAACCAGTGTTAGGCATCTAGGCAACCCTCATTAATGAACCCATTATTTCTAACTGTACTCATTAGTTAATTGTGTTTTGCAAGTTTGGAAGATGTCATCTGGAACAATTGCACTGAGATTTCTGCCTTTGGATGTGTGGAGAATTTTCCTTTTCCCTTTTTTGAGAGCTATGCAGCATGAAGCAGGATTCATTATCAAGACTGTCTGATCCTTAATCATAGAATCACAGAATCATAGAATGGTTTGGGTTGGAAGGGACCTTAAAGCTCATCCAGTTCCAACCCCCCTGCCAGCAGCAGGGACACCTTCCACTAGACCAGGTTCCTCAAAGCCTCATCCAACCTGGCCTTAAACACTTCCAGGGAGGGGGCATCTACAACTTCCTTGGGCAACCTGTTCCAGTGTCTGACCACCCTCACAGTGAAGAACTTCTTCCTCATATCTAATCTAAACCTCCCCTCTTTCAATTTAAACCCATTTCCCCTTGTTTTGTCATTAACTGCCCTTATGAAAAGTCCCTCCCCAGCCTTCCTGGAGCCCCTTCAGGCCGCTATGAGATCTCCCCGGAGCCTTCTCTTCTCCAGGCTGAACAGCCCCAACTCTCTCAGCCTGTCTTCATAGGAGAGGTGCTCCAGCCCTCGGATCATCCTGGTGGCCTCCTCTGGACTTGTTCTAGCTGGTCCAGGTCTCTCTTGTGTTGGGGGCTCCAGAACTGGACGCAGTACTCCAGGTGGGGCCTTACGAGAGCCGAGTAGAGGGGCAGAATCATCTCCCTCGACTTGCTGCCCACGCTGCTCTTGATGCAGCCCAGGATACGGTTATTGGCCTTCTGGGCTGCAAGCGCACATTGTCTGCTCATTAATAGTCATGACATAAATAAGCTGAACTATCTTGGGTTTTTTTTTTGCCTATCAGGGTGGAGGAAGGCAGCGATAAAGTCTTGGAAGTTGAGAAGAGGATTAGCGATGTGTCATTTTGGAACAGCAGCTTGAAAAACTGCAAATGGATCCAGGGAGGAACACAAACGCACAGAAACCTCCTCCGAGAAGCAAAACAGGTGAGGTGGAGCACTTATCTACAACTACATCCCCTGTCCCACCTCTGTGGTTAATAGACAGCAACAACATTTGGACTCGTATCAATCAAACCTACACAAGTGCTGTGACCTTAGACACAGCAATTTGGATCTACTTAGACCAGTGGACCAATACAGAAGGTGAAATCCTGGCCCCACTTAATTCAAGAGGACTTTTTCCACAGATTTAAGTGGGACCAAGACTTTTGCAATATGTTGTTTTCATGGGATGAAAAGTCTACAGATAAAACTTGACACTGCTCTGTGTTGCCACCGTGCTCGCTGCCGTGTTCCCTGTGCACTCCTGACTGAGAGATTCATCTGAAGGTTAAGAGCAGAATTAAAGGACGCATCCCAATTTAAGGCCTGTCAGTGTCTATGAAAAACTATTGCTGGTGATGAAGTAATTAGATCTGGTGTAATTTATTATCCCATGAACATGATAATCTCCTGCTATAAATATGTAAGCCTCACTAGCATAGTTAAAGGAGAAGAATTCATGGTGGATGTTAAATTTTTATTTCCCTGATCAGATCCTTTTATTGCTTAAGGACTCTGATTCTGTAAAGTGTCTAAACCAATAAACTGGCACATATTCTTAGGGAAACTTCACCAGTGGTTTCCCTTTTTATATGTATTTTCATAAAGTAAAAGCCTTTTAATGCCAGGATATGACCAGGAGGTATAGGAATTTCAGTTTGGCAAATACTAGAATGCCGTCAGGCTGAGTTCCGGTGATTAGAGAGGTCACAAGACTCAGTAGAGACCTTGTACAAGCTCTTGGCCTGTCCCACGCTGAAACACATGATCTTGGGCTGTAGGGGAACTGCCCTACAGCTCAGCAGATGCATGGTGTGGCTTTCCATCATGACTCCATCCAGCACCTCAGTGTGTGCTAATGCCACCTCATCTCCTTAGAGCTGACCTGTACTGGGCACTATGACCTGTGTAAACAGTCACCTCCTTTTCCACCTGCACTGGTCTCTTATTTCTCCTTAGGCACAGATCAAACTGAGGTAAGAAATGGTATTGTAACTGCATAGCATTTCCTTGCATTTCCCATCATAGTGCACTTTGTCATAATGGGTTCAGTGTTGGGCCCCTGACTCCAAGAAGGACATGGAGGTGCTGGAGCGTGTCCAGAGAAGGGCAACGGAGCTGGGGAAGGGTCTGGAGCACAAGTGTGCTGAGTTCCCTTGTGGCTGAGGGAACTGGGGGTGTTGAGCCTGGAGAAAAGGAGGCTGAGGGGAGACCTTGTGGCTCTGTCCAAGTCCCTTGGAGGAGGGTGGAGAGAGGGGGGGGTGGGTCTGTTCAACCAAGGACCAAGTCACAGGACAAGAGGAAATGGCCTCAAGTTGCACCAAGGACAGTTGAGATGGGATGTGAGGAAGAATTTCTTTGCTGAAAGGGTTCTGAGGCATTGGAAGGGGTTGCCCAGGGCAGTGGTGGAGTCCCCATCCCTGGAGGGATTGAAGAGTCATGTAGACATAGTGCTGAGGGACATGGGTTAGTTGGGGACTTGTCATTGTTGGGTTCATGATTGGACTGGATGATCTTAAAGGGCTTTTCCAGTAGAACAAATTCTGTGATTCTGTGATATGCATGTTTGATAGTAAGTTCTCTCTGGAGCAGCAGGACTGTGATGCAATAAATTGTATATTGTTCTTCTCTGTGGTCTCAATTCATACGTGAGAGATAGGATCTCCAGTATAACATCTACACAGTGTTCAGAACCCCAAGGGAAGCACTGATATTCACCCATCCAGCACAAAGAAAGAATTAGATATATGGGAACAGGATTCAGAGGAGCCTTTATCCTGAATGGGGACTGAATGATTGCTTCAAACCTACTCCTCTCTGTAAAATATGGGTCCATTCCTTAATGTAGAGCTGTTCTGTCCTTAGAACAACCTCCAGCCAATACTGACTCATTCTCATGTGTTTTTCTGTGAGCACTGATTTTTAGAGCTGTCTTACCCATATTAACTGAGAACCTGAAAGCAGAAAAGGTAGTGCAGAAAAGCTTAGATCCAGAGGAGGCCACGAGGATGATCCAAGGGCTGGAGCAGCTCTGCTGTGAGGACAGGCTGAGGGAGTTGGGGCTGTTGAGCCTGGAGAAGAGAAGGCTCTGGGAAGATCTTATACCAGCCTTCCAATACCTGAAGGGGCTCCAGGAAGGCTGGAGAGGGACTTTGGCCAAGGGCAGGGAGTGACAGAACAAGGGGTGATGGCTTTAAACTGGAAGAGGGGAGATTGAGATTAGATATTGGGAAGAAATTCTTTCCTGTGAGGGTGGTGAGACACTGGCCCAGGCTGGCCAGAGAAGCTGTGGCTGCTCCTCCCTGGAAGTGTTGAAGGCCAGGTTGGATGAGGCTTTGAGCAACGTGGTCTAGTGGAAGGTGTCCCTGCTGATGGCAGGGGGGTTGGAACTGGATGATCTTTAAGGTCCCTTCCAACCCAAACCGTTCTGTGATTCTATTATTCTAATAGAAACCAAGTGCCTAGAAACAAAGTGCTGCAGCCTTTGGCCTTTAGGATAGAAGACATTCATCTGGATAAGAGAGCAGTGCTGGGCCTCACCGAAGTGGTATTGTGGGATGTCCTTTGTGATTCCCAGGATGCTTTGAAGCCCTCATATGGTTCTACGGATGCCCAGAGGAAGAAATCAGAGTGTGTGTAGGGACAGGTAGTAGCCAGGTGAGAGTTGTGGGAATACAGATCTCAGTGCGACACTTTTTACTGACTCCACACCTTATATAATATGGGAGCATTTTGGTGCTGTCTTCTAGAGGAGAATTTAACTGAATTTTTAAGTGCTCTGACTTTTATACAACTTGGTAGTATAGTGCTGATGTGTTGTTCTATTATCATACATGTGCTCCCCTTAGATTTCCCTTGCAACCTCAAATTGATTCGGTGATAAACTCTCCAAGTCCTGAGCCATTTTGGTCAAGTTGTTGTGCTGGAATAGCACTTTGGTAACTCACCCTTGGGAGATTGGAATTTCAGAGCTGGAGGAAGCAGGCTCTTCTTAGCAGTGGACAGATTCCCTTACTAAATATTTAGTTCATGAGTCTTGTCTGCTGAAGGACTAAAAGAAAATGTAGAAAAGGATTTGTTGTAAAACTAATCAGAATAAATCCTCTCTAAGTCCGTAAGATGAGGAGGTAACAAACTATTTCACCACCCTTCTTTGAAGAGAGCTCAGCCGCTTGTGATGTACCAAAACTCTCTGGAGTTTGTACAAGAAATGTGTTTACAAGCCTCTAATATACCTCTTCAGCAGAGCATGTAGGTTATCTAAATGCTTTCATGCCAGATAGTTGAGGAAATAAGAAGGAATGAAAAGCTTGAATGTAAAATAGAGACTAGAAAACCCTCTAATTAACATAATATTTTCTTTTCTTTCTGAAAGTGCAAAATTGGAGAGAGCTGATCTAATTGCTAATCTAATGTTTCTAGTCTCTTGAATTCAAGGGAAGTAGATAATGATTTGGAGTTGCTAGGAACAACCCAGTTGTGTTTTAAAATTATTCATGCTTTTTGGCTTTTTTTTCTGTTTTATCCAAATTTCTAATTAGCAAAGAATAATCCCAAAGGAGAACTGGTAGGTAACAACAGGTTTTCCTCAGTCCTTTAAAACACAGCCTCAAGATCAAAAGCATTTCTTGGTTAATACACCATAACTTTGTCTTCTCATATGTTTTTGTCAGAGTCCAATACTCTCTTGACCAGATTCTTTTAGATATTCCACGCAAGGAGGATTTAATGTACTGAATTTACTTATTTGAAGTAGTACTTTCTATTGATTAGTTTAGAGAAGGCCATTTACATTTGCTCAACTGATTCAGCCATTTATCCACAGCATAGACCACCCTCTGGTCCCCTTGGTGTTGGGCTAAGTTCAGCATCCTCTATGATAGCTGTGGTCACTTCCTGCATTCCTTTCTGAGCTTCTTGAGCCCATCATCCTTGCCTGTCTTCTCTGAGTCTTCTTCCATTGTAGGGCTTCACTGGTTGGTCACAGTTTTTCCTTCTCCAGTCCAAGTAGTAAATTTGAATCATATTTTCTCTATTTACCCTGAAAAAAGGTTTTTGTGTCCCTTTGAAATGACAGGAGCAATGCTGCAGGTTTTGGGTGAGCCTTTATGTAGAAAAGCATCCCTGATTATTTAGAACCTTAGTTTGAAGTACACATTTAAGTGCTTTACTGCATTTAACCTATATTGTGTTTACACTGAGGATCAAAGTGCTTTACAAAAGATGTTTCAGCGTGTGCCACACACAAACTTTATCACAGGCATTCAGGAAGCAACAGTTGTCATCATCTTAAGTGAAATACAATGACAAGATAAACATCAAAATAATCCTTTTCAACTGTTTCTATCACCTATTGTTTTGGCCACTTAAATATTTTGGATTAATTTGTTTCTTTCCTAAATAGGTAAGCACACATATTACTACATTTAGCCCTGAAATGCAAACTCGGCATGTTTTCCTTTTGCTCAAAGGAGATTAAAATAAAAGTCTGTCCTATATAGTTACAGTATCTTCATGAATATATGTAGAACAGATTCCTTAGTATTGATTCATTATTACTCAGTGTGCTACCAAGTGAAAATGGTTGCTTATTTTACTAAAACTCCATTTTGTGATTGAATCTACAGGTCAGTCTGTGCATCACTCAAGACTCACCTTGAATATGAGTGACAGGAAGGAGCTCTCTGCAGCCCAGCTCTCCAAGTTGCCTCTAGAATCACAGATAGAGGAGCTGAGCACCAGGTACAGTTTCCCTTCCCCTGTGCTGTGTTACTCACAATAGCTCAAACTAATTCCTGTCCTCTTAGCAGTGACATTACCTGCACCAGCTCATCAGAAGGTAAAACCTAGCAAACTCTGTAGAAATCACAGATTCTCTGGTTTGAGCTTGTCTATGTCATTCTTACACGAATTTCCTAATAATTGTACAGATACCCAGAAATGTGAAGCTAATGCAAATGTTACACAACACACACACCTTCTTTTGCCCTTTTTTCTTTCCTTATGCGTTGATTGCAAGCTTATTAGGGGAAAATAAAATTATAATCTTTAACAAAACAGATCTGAAAAGTATCTTGGTCATCTAATACTCTTTTCTACCTCAAAGAAAAAAAAAAAAGAACAAGTGTTAAGCCTGCTCTTTCTCATCCCTGTCATAAAATTACCAGAGAGCATGTGTTCCAGGGTTTTCTTCCCTAGAGCTGAAGCACTGTTCTAATTTCCTTTGAAGCTCTAGAGCTCACATGAAAGTTTCCCTTTGTCTCCTCATAGGCTTGTGATCCAGCTGGCTGAGAACGAAGCTCTGAAGACCGCTTTGGAGACGACTGTGAGAAAGAAAGAGGAAGACTTTAAACTGTATCAAGACACAATGGATCAAGTGAAGGATATATTTCTACAGGCCATTGAGCAGCAGAAACAAGAGGAGAGTTAAGCAAGATATTCCAGAGTCCTTTGGACTGCAAAGCAGGGAGAGAGCCCAGGCATCATGCCCATGAATTGAAATGCAGTGGCAGTGTGGTTTTGCAGCCTCGGATCATGTCATTTCTTTGGCGTTAGCAGAAGAGGATGAGAAATGGAGATGAAATACCAAAAGAGCGAAGGTTTTGCATGTCAGCAGATTCTGTCTGTAAGAGGTAGCAAGCAGCTGGCTCTCAGACTGCACACGCCATGAGTTGGTGCAGTTTAGGAAGCTGCAATTCTGCAGTGTGATTTTGAGCAAAACCTCCCTAGTTTCAACAGAATTTTCCCCAAGAGGGCTCGATATTCAATATGCTGCTGCCTTTATCAGCTCATAAAGGAATTTGCTGTACAAAAATTATGCCAGCTGCCTTCCAATGTTGTGCCAGGAAAAAAACAAGTTCTGTTTTTATCAGAACCCCTGTCTCAGGGTTTCTCTAGTACTTAAGTGCTGAGGGAATGGATTAGCCTGACCTGTGAATATATGCAAGTGAACTTTTGAGGGGCCCCACTCACCATTCTAACCTCTTGCTTTCCTTGAACATATTGGCAGCAGTTTTCTGAAACTCAGTGGAGTTTTCACTCAAAAGATAATCTGTGCAGATTACCCCTGCAATCAGTCAGACCTTCCTTAAATTCAGCTCATTCCATATGAAACTTGCCATCCAGGTTATAAATTCCCTATTTCTGGGTTCTCTGCATTCATCCATCAGGCAGGTCTTGCTTTCTCTAGGAAGAAATGCTGAAAAAACGCAGGCAGATCCTCGCTGCAGAAGCAGAGGGACTTTTGGAGATGCTGAGAACCTTTGCATCTCCGTCCATTTCTCTTGCAGCGTGGTGAGAACACCGAGCGCGAGCTAATAAGGCATTAACATGCAGGCTGCCAGCAGCGAGCTCGCCTTGAGGATGACAAGGAAATGGAGAGCTCGTCAATTTTGTGGAGTGTTGCTTTGTTTCTCAGCTGAAAGTCTTGAAAGTTCTTCTTTTTCTGCTTTGCTAGCTTCTTTTTGTGAGCGTGAAGTTTGTCAGACTTTAACCCCGGATACCACCAGGACCAGCAAGTCACCGCTCCCTTCCCCAGCACAGGGATCGCGTCCTGACTCCACTTGTGCTGGGATCAGGCAGAGTGAAAACGAGAGCAGAGCAGGAGTTACTCCAGATGAGGTGAGGGTGGTGTCCTCACTGTCTTTTTCTTGCTTAGGTTCAGAGTTGTCTCTCTTCAGAGAGTTGATGCAAGAGGTCACAGAGCTGAGGATAAGCTCAGCACCTCTAAGAATTCACCCTCCCTGTACTTAAGAGCCCTGCTTCACAACCCCACAACTGGTCAAAAAAGCTCAGTGAGGCTGTCAGGTACCTCTCTCCCAAAAAATGGGACCAAAATGGTTCATTGTCATATTCCTCCTGCTCACCCTGCCAGTAGCATCAGAGGAAAAGGCATCTCACAACTCACAACCCTCCTGGCAACTTGAGGAATCCTAAATCCTGGATTGAGAGACAGACACAGTCTCATCCAAGTGAGCTGCGGTTTGTTTCTGTTTCAACTCCATCCTGATGATTACGTAGCATGGGGTGGAGTGAGCAGACCAAAGAGATCAGCCCACCTCTGTCAGATATTTTAAGGACCTGCATTAGTGACCAGATCCCTTTGAAAAGCTGCCTGAGCTTTGGCAGAGGTGTGGAAATTTTGGTGCTAAATTCAGGCTGCTTGCAGCTAGAGATTCTGATTTCACTCTACACACAAGTGTGAATCAATAATATTTTAACAGCAGTACAGGAGAGGCGATCTGCTGTCCTTTCTCTGCTGCCATGTATTAATGTGGTCAGCATTTGTCTCCTGTCCCGTGATGAAGCAGTAAAGATCACACCACTCTCCAGCAAAGTCCTTTCTGGGGTGGCTGTGAATCAACCCATGAAACACAGATAAGAAACTGGGAGTGCTATATATTACATACATGGCTCACTAGCAGATGGTGCCAACCTCTCCTCAAGCGCTCCAATACTCATGTCTTTAAAAATGTGCTTTTTTGGTGTTGCACAGAAGTATTTTATCCTTTTTTCTAATGAACACACACACAGAGGACATCACCGGATGCCTTGACGCAGAAGGAACTAAGACACCATAAAATAGTTTATTTAGAAAGCCCGTACCTGTTTCCCATGGAAATGTGCA
>NW_010339860.1:0-713 GCF_000700745.2 Antrostomus carolinensis | reverse complement strand
GACCTTGGAGACCCCATGGAGACCTTGGGGATATTGGGTTGGTGGTGGGACCCTTAGGGACACCATGGGTGATGGAGAGACCTTGGGGACACCATGGAGACCTTGGGGACACTTGGGTGACCTTGGAGACCCCATGGAGACCTTGGGGATATTGGGTTGGTGGTGGGACCCTTAGGGACACCATGGGTGATGGAGAGACCTTGGGGACACCATGGAGACCTTGGGGACACTTGGGTGACCTTGGAGACCCCATGGAGACCTTGGGGATATTGGGTTGGTGGTGGGACCCTTAGGGACACCATGGGTGATGGAGAGACCTTGGGGACACCATGGAGACCTTGGGGACACTTGGGTGACCTTGGAGACCCCATGGAGACCTTGGGGATATTGGGTTGGTGGTGGGACCCTTAGGGACACCATGGGTGATGGAGAGACCTTGGGGACACCATGGAGACCTTGGGGACACTTGGGTGACCTTGGAGACCCCATGGAGACCTTGGGGATATTGGGTTGGTGGTGGGACCCTTAGGGACACCATGGGTGATGGAGAGACCTTGGGGACACTGTGGGGACACTTGGGGGACACCATGGAGGTCTTGAAGATCTCAAGATGGTGGTGGGACCCATGAAGGTCAATGGGTCCGGGGGGGCGTGGTCAGTGTCCTGGGGGCGTGGTCAAGGTCCTGGGGGCGTGGCCAATGGGTGCTGATGAC
>NW_010339859.1:569-1757 GCF_000700745.2 Antrostomus carolinensis | reverse complement strand
CAGGCATACCCACTCTAGGAGCCCTCACTCAGTTACAGACATACTCACCCTCCAAGCCGCTGCTGTGGCACCAGCCCTTCTCACCACGCTTCCTCAGAACCGACGGAGCTCCAGAGAAAGAGGCATAAACCAGAGAGAGCCCCAGCATGAGATAACAAAAGGGAAAGGGGGAAGGAAAAGAGAAGCTGGGTGGGGCTAGCTAGCTGTTAGGACCACTGCTGAAAACGTTTGCCAGGAAGCCCCAGTCTGGAGTCCTGCAGAGTCTCTGCCCGTGGCATTCAAATAGCTCCCACCTTTCCTTCTGTCCTGGTACCTGACGAGGCTGCAGCAGAGACCCTCTCTGCTGTTCAGACCTTCCCACTGTGGCAGTCTGCCCAGGATCCCATAGAAGGACAGAGCTGCATCTTCTGAAGCTGGCACCAAGATGTTTATAGTCACTGGCCATAACCTGTTGCCCCCAACAGGCATCAGAAAACACGTCCCACTTCTGAAAGAACCGAGGGAGACACACAGGTAATAACAACAGCTCCGAGTTCACCCCCAGCCACAGGACTCCAAAGGGCACACTGAACTAACTACTCTACCCTCTGTGCCTAGTGACCATCAGCCCATCCAGGAGAGGATGCCGACAGAAGAGGATGCCAAGAGCTCCTCTAGACAGCCCGACGCGCAGCCATGGTCTCTGCTGGCTGCTGCGAGACAAGGGGCAAAGAGAACGGATAATCTTTGTTAGCACTCCCATTCTCTGACTGCCACATCTTGCAAGCCTAAGGAAAATCCTAACGCAGACTGCAGGACTGAGGGACTGCTCACAAAGCGCCATTTAACTTCCCAGAAACAATCCCAACACGAGTCTCAAGATCTGTTTCCTGGTGGGGAAAACAGAAAATGAAATGGCTCTTGGTCTCCACTACACCAGCCCCAAGAGCATCTGACAAAGGGCTGTCCAAACAACGGTCCCAAACAGCAGACCGTGTCCTCTACCCAGCCACTCCTCATTCTATTTTCGTCTCCCTCAGCAGCCCGTAAGCCCCTGTTTAGGTCAGCACTGCAGCTTATCTCTGATCCCCGCTGCTTTCCTCGATTACGCAGCGGCTGTCGGGACGTCCCCTCGTTGATGCAGCGCTGACTGTTCCGCACGTGGCATTATGAGACTCGAGGGAGAAGCGCGAGGCGAGGAGGGAGGCG
>NW_010339859.1:0-532 GCF_000700745.2 Antrostomus carolinensis | reverse complement strand
CCTCCCTGTGTCAGATGAACCACAGCCAGTCCAAGAAAGACCAGGAAATATCAGAGAGAGTCCAGTGGAGGCTACGAAGGTGATGAGGGAACTGGAGCATCTCTCTGAGGAGGAAAGGCTGAGAACCCTGGGTCTGTTCAGCCTGGAGAAGAGCAGACTGAGAGGAGATCTCATCAATGCTGATCAATACCTGAAGGGTGGGTGCCAGGAGGATGGGCCAGACCCTTCTCAGTGGTGCCCAGGACAAGGGGCAACGGGCACAAATGGAGCACAGGAGGTTCCTTCTGACAAGGAGGAAAAACCTCTTTCCTGTGAGGGTGCCGGAGCCCTGGGACAGGCTGCCCAGAGAGGCTGTAGGGTCTCCATCTCTGGAGAGATCCTTTTCCCAACCCCGCCTGCACAGGCCCTGTGCAACCTGCCGGAGAGGGACCTGCTCTGGCAGATCTCCGGAGCTCCCTTCCACCCCGCAGCAGCCCGTGGTGCGGTGACACGACCGAGGGCACTTCCGTGGGGGAAAAACCAAACAACAGCG
>NW_010339858.1:497-789 GCF_000700745.2 Antrostomus carolinensis | reverse complement strand
CCCTGCTTGTGGGCTGGACAGTTTGGCTTGCACCAGGTTGAGGTAGGAGCTGGTGCCAGGCTTGCCCTGGCATGAAGACAAACCAAACTTGCCTCTGGTTGGGTTGCCAGTAGCCACACTGGGCATGCCAAGGTCTCCCCATCGGGGCTCTGGGCTGGCATTGCCTGGAGCAAATGCTGAGAGAAGCCCTGGAACAGCTTGGACCCAGCTCCTAGGGCACCATCCTGCACTGCAGGGGGACAGGACAGGGACAAGGGTGTGACAGGCAGGGGACGGAGGCAGGGCAGGAGGG
>NW_010339858.1:0-295 GCF_000700745.2 Antrostomus carolinensis | reverse complement strand
CGCCCCACCCCTAATTTGGCCCTGGGTGTTGTCCCTGCCGTGCCAGTGCTGGCTGCCAGCTGCCTGGTGCACGGTGCTATTGTGCAGTGCACAGCGCCTGGCACCCAGTCCCGGGTACATGGCACCCGGTACTGCTGATGGCAGTTCCCAGTCCCCAGCACCCGGTGTGTGGTGTGCGATGCCGCCAAGCAGTGTCCGGTGTACAGTATTTGGTGTACGGTACAGAGTACCCGGTGTGCGGTACCTGGTACCCGGTGTGCTGTAACCGGTACCCAGCGCACTGCAGTCGGTATCC
>NW_010339857.1:0-224 GCF_000700745.2 Antrostomus carolinensis | reverse complement strand
CCCACCATCACCCTGTCCCACCTGGAGCAGGTGGGTGCCTACCTGTACGTCTTCCCCTCCTTGGCGGTCTCCCCCGATGCCAGGATGGGATATGGCACCACCAGGACCGGTGGTCCCGAAGGATTTTCCGCTTTAATCTTCTTCCGACCGCGTTCGGTCTTGGGTGCCCCCAACAAACCGTGGCCTTGGATTGTCTTTATGGAGTCAAGGAGGGGGGGGCTGGT
>NW_010339856.1:0-345 GCF_000700745.2 Antrostomus carolinensis | reverse complement strand
CTCCATCCCGGCTGTGGGGAAGGAGGGATGCTCCTGCCCTACGCGTCCCTCGTGCCGCTGCGCCCACGCTGCCTCTTCTTCTTGTGGTTTCTTTCTTTTTGTGCTTCCTGCCGCCGGGGAGCGAGGGAACGTGATCTCCTATCTGTGAAAAGGGTTTTTTTTTTTCAATACCGCAGCCGTGATCTTCCTGTTTGTCACTGTGTTGGTGCCGTACCGGGCTTGGCAATTGCTCCCAGCCCTCGAGATCCAGGGGGAAAATCTGGGGCTGGGTGGTTGGCGGTGACCATAGGACCCGTGCCGCGCTGGTGCAGTGATCTGAAGATGTGCCATGGGCTATGCCGTAGA
>NW_010339855.1:372-15658 GCF_000700745.2 Antrostomus carolinensis | reverse complement strand
TACTGGTACATGGGGTTGTTCTTTACCAGATGCAAGACTCTTACTGAAAATAAGAGCTTAAAACTTGGGGGCTTTTTGTGATCAGATCCAAATACTGTTACCAATAATGGTTTTATCAACAACTGTTTTACAGAAAAGCCTCATTTTTGGAAAAAGAGTGAATTGAAAATTGAGTAATTCTAATTTTCAACCAGGACAAGGCATAAGTACTGCATGCAAGGTTAAGCAGCAACACAGAAGTGAAGTGTGGAGACAGAACTCCTGGCTCTGTGCTCTGTGTGTGACTCTCCCACTGTACCACACTTCTTTCCAAATATTTACAGTAGTCAGGGATTTCTTATATACAGATGCAGGATGAAATGAATTTGCACAGAGCTGTTCAAATCAAAAGGTAATGATTTACCTGCGATGACCAACTAGAAAACAGAGAACTTTCTTAAGAAATCTGTCTGGCTCTCATATACGCTGCTGGGCTGTTGGTGTGTTTCAGGGGTTTTTCTGCTTGTGATAAACACTCTGGGTCTTTTTCCTAAAAAAAATAGATACTTTTGTTATTTTACCAAGAAGTTAATCCTCTTCACAATTTTTTGTCACTAACCAATTTAATGAAGTTGCATAGAAATAATTTCTGGGAAAACACATCATGCTTTTGTCAATTCTTTAGTGCTATATTCACATCTCTCTCAGCTCTTCGGGCACACAGTGGAGTTATTACACATTGTGAGGTTAAAAAACAGCTGCACAGAAAAAAACTGGACTTGACTGGCAGACTCCATGAAGGTCACACCATGAGGGGCTTCATACAATTTCACACAGCACTCAGGGAAAATATCTTCTCCTACTAAATTTAGACAGGGGTCCACATCCAAATCCCTTGATCTGGATTCTGCCAAACCTGGGAGAAGGCTGGATGCAGATATAATCTCTAAAAGTGGCCTTTGCTGCATCTCAGCCTTGACTTCAGATATGAGCAACTTCAAATTTAGGAAATATTCAGAGCCAAGTTTGGAGCACATAGGAAATCTGTACCTGAAACCTACTTTTTAGTGCTGCAGTCTGACTTTCTTGCTGCCAATAAACAGTGTGCTAGAGCTCAGGCAATTCCATCAGCCTGAAAGAGCAGGATATGAAAGGCTAGATCCCCTCTAGTGTCAATTAGAAGGGCTTCTATGACCAAATCATCATTAGAAAGGGAAAGACAGAGGAAAAAGCCAGGACTCAGTGTGCAGCAACCTGCATCAGACCTGAAAGGCAAACTGGCCTGACTCACAGCTGCTGTCACAGCAGGCAGCAAACAGCTCGGAGATTAAAGGCACAGTACAAAAAAGCAAAGAAGAAAAAAACTCAGCTGCAAACAACAATTAAATCACTGGTTTCAGCCACATCACTGCATATATATCAACAGTACCTAGTTGTTCTTTTATTGAAGGAAAAACTTCAATATTTACTGTCAACTGAAACTTACTTCTCTTGGCCTTGTCTCCATATTTTTCCATTTACTCTTCACAACTGCATGTGACGTCGAACACACGCTACAGGGACACATGAATTATTCAAAGCTATCTTTTCAAGAAGGTTGAGGCACTATGAAATACCTGAAAGGGATGATGTTACAATTGACATCCTTTTAACCACGCATTCAGTCTGGGCATTTTTCTTGATGTTTTCATATATGTAACCAGAATTGAATTTTTTTTTCTGAAAGAATTAGGAGTTGCAAGGCTTTCTAACCATAGGGCTGCTTGCCATAGCTGTCCGAGACACAAGAGACAATATTTCTCAACAGAAAATGGCAAAGAAAAGTCTAAAAGGGATTTGTAATACTTGGGCAAGGACGTCCAATTCAGGCTTTAAATTCTATGACTCCCTGGATTTCAGCCATCCTGAAAACTGTCCTAAATATGCAAATAGCAGCTAAAAAAATTGTATTGCATTGGCTCCCAACATGTATGTTCCTGATGTAAATTCACAGAATCAGTCATAACTGAAGTTAAGAAAAAACTTAAGTACTTACATGCTGGGAATCCTGAAGACTGATATTCTTCTCAGCAGGACTGTGCTGAAAAAGGTGAAGATCCTAAAGATGCTGAATGCACATGTTTTCTCCTGCTCATAGAATCACAGAACGGTTTGGGTTGGAAGGAACCTTAAAGATCATCCAGTTCCAACCCCCCTGCCAGCAGCAGGGACACCTTCCCCTAGACCAGGTTGATCAGAAGCCTAATCCAGAGCCCCATCCAGTCAAGCCTCAGACGCCTTGAACACTTCCAGGGAGGAGCATCCACAGCTTCTCTGAGCAACCTGTTCCAGTGTCTCACCACCCTCATAGGAAATAATTTCTTCCTAATATCTCATCTAAATCTCTCCTTTTTCAGTCTAAAACTATTACCCCTCATTCTATCACTACACTCCTTGATAAAGAGTCCCTCACCATCTTTCTTGTAGGCTCCTTTAAGTACTGAAAGGCCACAATAAGGTCTCCCTGGAGCTTTCTCTTCTCCAGGCTGAACAACCCCAACTCCCTCAGCCTTTCCCCATAGGAGAGCTGTTCCTTCTCTCTGATCATTTTTGTGGCCTCCTCTGGACTCACTCCAGTAGGTCCATGTCCTTCTTGTGTTGGTGGCCCCAGAGCTGGACACAGCACTCCAGGTAGGATCTCACCAGAGCAGAGCAGAGCAGAGGGGCAGAATCACCTCCCTTGACCTGCTGGCCACACTTCTTGTGATGTAGCTCAGGATACGGTTGGCCTTCTGGGCCAACTGCTGGGTCATAGTGTTTTTCATCCACTAGTACTCCCAAGTCCTTCTCCACAGAGCTGCTCTCAATCCACTCATCACCCAGCCTGTATCCATGTTTGAGATTGCCCTGACTCAGGTCCAGGATGCTCACATTGTCTTAAAGGGAAGAACATGCAAGTGGATCTCAAGACTATGATCTTCAGGTTAAAAAACTTTTGATGACTTTCAACTTTCTTTCCAAACTAGCTGATTGACAGAATATTTTAATTGGCATATTGTTAATCTGAGGGGGGAAAGTTATTTTGAAGTTCCTTTTTCTTCTTGTCAGTCCTGTAAGTAGAGTTGCCTTTTTTTCCTGGACACAGATTTTTCCAGTCCCTGGTGATGTGCCTCACCAGCTTCAGAGATAAAAAAGAATTTCCTACACAGATAACTCAAAATCACCTGTTAGAGGTGGGCCAGGTGTCTTCACTGTTCATTAGACTGATGGTTAAAATTGGGTTAATGATATAATGCCTCATTTACTGCTGGTAGCTTTGCCTTATCAATGTTTGAAAAGGCTGAATTTCTGAGTTTCAGAAACATTTTGGATTTGGTGAGAGAAGGAGATAGAAATATAGATTCTGCTTCTTGCTGAAATGTCCCTTCCAAATTTCTTGGTGTCGCTGAGTGACCTGTGCCATCATCAGCACCTCCTTCTCCTGTGTCTCACTCCTAGATGATGAGTTGCTTTGAAAGGTGCCTTGCCAGCAACCACACACTGTAGTTAAAGCTTTGTGCTGATCTAATTTGAGAACAAATTCATCTCAAAAAGAAGTGAGCAGATGAAAAGGGAAATTATAACAGTAACCAGGATGCAGGTTGCAGTACAGCAGTCACTGCTACAATACAGGAAACCAGCCATATGTTCGCGAGTGTAATATTTTCTGCTTTTCTTTAATTCTGGTTGGCTCAAGATGGTTAGAAAGCTTTTACAAATGAGTTGAGGGAATGAGTCTGATATCTGAAATGTAAGTCCTGCTCACTTCACTAGTAAGAGTGGTCCTACTGGCTAACTCCATCAGTTTAAACTGAAAATGTGTTAAAAAACACTTGACAGATTCTGACAAGAATCAGGCAGGTGGGATAAATCCTGATTTACAGCAGTACAAATCGGGAAGATATGACCCACCTGGTATGAAAAAAAAAGCACATAATGAAAAGATCTTCCAGATGCATTCAAATCCCTAAGAGGATCACTCCTTTCTGCCCATAAAAGCGAGAGAATAATGTGTTTCAGTCCTATAAACTGCCACTATCAAAATTATCATAATGAAGAAACTCATAATCCAAATAATTTTCATAGTTGAAGCAAAGTTTTCTGCTTGGATGTGATTCAATTTCCACTGCAGACAGCATGCTGACATTTACTAATGGATTAGCACATCATTCTACATCACATCAAATACACCACAGCAGTATAACCTCTGGCCCCACACACATGGTTGCTATTTGATATCAATGTGACTGGGTCAGCTGGGTCAGCCCTAGGTGAGCTGACATGTCTATTAATGCCTACCAGAGGAGAAAGCTGCCCCAGAATTCGAACGTTGCAGGAGGGGAAGGGAATCTCAGCCAATGGAAAAAGTGTGATAATAAAGTCCAGGATTTATTAGTTCTATCACTTTTTGAGCTGGTTGTCAGCTGAGTCCTGCAGCTCTTAGTTGGAAATCTCTTTGCTGTGCTCCCCTGTACCACAGACTCTGGGAAGGCATTTTAGCTTCTGCCCAGCACTTACTCCTGAGCTGGTCCCACTGAGAGGTGGGTGGTGACTGCACACCTTTCACTGTATCCACGAGTTCCCAAATTGCTAAAAACATACATCAGTGAGCTTAAAAAACAACAAACTAAACCCTATGGGGCCAGAGTGTTCCACAGGGAAACACAACTATGTACCCATCTACAGGTACAGACCAGGCTGCAAACTAGAGGATAAGCCGTGATTAGGACAGTCCTCGGGCAGTATGTCACCTAGCTGAGCAAGACAGTAGGAGGGAGTGAGGTTGGAGTATCCACCACCCCTTTGGTGAACAGATCCTTAAAGCTGTGTTCATCTCACAAGGCAAGAGTAGCCCAGAGGTTGCTATCAGCAACCAAGCTGGATACACCAGCACCCTGGGAAGGAGGAATTTCTCTTGCAGCCTGAAGTCATTTGCACAACCCTTTACCTGAGGTGGGAGAGCACTGCTGGAGTACAACCAAAGGGCAGGACTGAGATGTATTAAAGAGCTGAAAGGCTTTTTATTGCTGAAAGTTGAATTCACGGTCCAGTTTCTCACTTGATAAATCCATAGCTGTCAGGTACAGACACTTCAGGGCAGATTCGTTGCATAAGAGCACAATGTGCCGTACCCCCGGCTCTGATTCTTCAAATGTGAAGAATCAATTTCTTGCTCCTTTGTTTGAAATGTGGCTGTCTGTAAATGCTGATTGTAAATGCGTTTTCAATGAGATCCATGTCCTCATCCTTTCTTTCCACTATGTAGAAAAAAACTATCCAAAATGCAACAGAGCGGAAAACTGGTTATAGGGTAAAGGAAGGATGTACAATGCATGATGATGGGATATGGGCAGTTCCTGCTCCATCAGGGCGCAATCCAAGCAACTCAGAACTGAGGTTTGCATTAAACCAGAAAAGACAGCCAGCCAGCCTGCATCTGGACAGAACAATCTTCCTACTCATTCACCTTCTACACAGTCACACCCTTACCTGGTCTGAATCTGCACAGCCTGACTGACACCACTGCAGCGCAGTGGGTTTACAGCAGCTAATTATTCATCCCTAGAAAAGTAAGGGCTGTTGGGACCATGGAGGACCAAATATCATCTGTAGCCTGAAGAACTTAATTTGTCCTTCTGAATTCTGCAGAAATTGCTAAAGCAAAGGGCTAAATGAAGAAAGGGAAAATTTATGCACAAAGCAGTGAAGTAAGTGTGGGGAAAAGACCTGTTGCATCATGTAGTCCCTCCCACCAAGGCAGGGATAGGTACCAAAAGCAATTAGTTTTCCAGAAAATTCATTTCACCTTTAATTCAGAGGCAGAGAGCAGACAGCAGAATACAGGCTAAGGGGCTGAACAGCTCACAACCGCCAGCAAAGGATTTAGATCTGGTGGGTCTTGAACAATCCTTTAAATGCCCTGGAACACATTTTCAGCTGTGGGATTCTGGAGACTGTGCTACAGACAGAAGAGACTGGCTCCTGAAAGTGCAGGTGTGGAAGCCCAGATTGCATGTTCATGTTGGGCTCAGGGCTCCCACTGGTGACTGAAGCTACTGACAGCAGTTTCACTGGTGGAACAAATTCAGGAATCGTGCCCCCAGCGAGCAGCTTTAAATTAACCTGATTATTTCATCCCCTCTCTTTGACAAATGAGTCTGATTTATTTAGCTCATTTGAAACAAGTTCATTTTAATGAAGTTATTTATATAGCTCCTTGATGCCATTAGCCAGATTACATGCTGTCCAAAGGGCATAATGCATGATCTCATTTCCAACTTAAACCCTTTCTATTTCTTTCATCCTCTAACTTAAGTGGCTGGAGTTCAGAACATATGTTCTTCCGTTTTCTTTCTAGACAGTAAAACATCGTTTGACATTGCCAGGTAGTATTATCAGCTCATTTAGTCACTTTTTCTCTAGCCTAGGAAATCAGATTAGAATGTGAAATATATTTCTGCTAAGTTGCATGGAAATACAGACCTATTAAAGTCCAGAAACATATCACTCTGTCACTTTTGGAAATGGATAATGTTATCCTGGCCACCGCCCTGTAAATTGTCAAATTTGATCTACTCATTTAATTGCTTCAGAAGATTATTCTCACCAGTTTTTGCATATGTCTAAGAAGAAAAAATAGATTGTGGCTTGGGTTTCAAGCCCTACCCTGCAGTGAAATTTCCAAGAGATGAACTTCTTGCACTTGCACTCAGCCTCCCTGGCATCAGTGCATCAGCACATGGGCACAGAAGTCTACTCCATAGAGCACCTGCCATGTCTGAGCCTTGCTCTGAACATATGAGAGAACCCAAGACAAGAGACATGGGCACTTTGCGTCACCACTGAAACTGGGCACTGGCACTGGGTACAATCTTGCACTCAGAATCCTCCATTCTTTGTGAATTCAGGTGGAACTACAATCAGCAAGATAAACGCATCTGAAGAACTTGGTCGTGCAGGGTTGGACTGACATTACTGATGTTATTTATGAACTGTTGACTTTGAGAACCACTACCTGAGGCCCAGATATATTTCTACTTCAGAGGCCTCTGGAACACTTCTTGGTCCTTCTGATGTCAATGCAAACATTTCTTGAGATGTCTAAGGAGAGAGAAAAGTGCCTCTAGACATTTCTGGAAGATGATCTTGTCTGCCTAAATTAGCTTCTGTCTCTTTTTCTTGAGTGTGAGGCATCCACAGGAGGTGTTAGGCACCTACATCCTAAGCGAACCTGTCTACTTGGCCATCACCTCAGAACAGGTCCCTAATGGGCTGGTTTCTTATTAAAAGGGAAGAATATAAGGAGCACCAGTGCTCACTTCTTTTTGCACTACAGCTGCTGGCACAATCCCTGTCCTGGGAGTTGGCAGACTTGTATCCAGGCTCTTCCTCAAACATGGGGCACAAGTCCATGGAGATGTTCTCCTCAACAGTGAGGCCATCTAAAGAGGTTTCTAAGGTACTTCTCCTGCAACCAGGTCTGCTCACAGGTCCTGCAGCCCCCTCCTGTGGCTTTGTAACAGCTTTCTGGGTTTGTGCTGAAAACTGGGTCACTGAAAAGATTCAGGGCAAAGTAGAAAAACAACAAAAAATACCTATTTTGCACATTTTTCTTAACCCAGATCATTTCAGTCATATTGCATTCTGGCAGAGATGGTGAAGATCATGGGGAGCAGACGGGCTGCTCCCTCTCTTCCTACACAGAGCCTGATGATGAGCCCAGGGTAGGAAGTCTGATGCTCAGCTGAGCAGGACAAAGTGGGGGTCTCACTCCCAGCTCCCTGGAGTGTGTAGGACTTTTACATTACACCCTCACTGGAGAAATCTGAAGCTAGTAACATAAATCCTTGTTTGGCTCCAAGTGTGCTGGCTGCCAGAACAGGGTCTTTCTTTTTCTCGGCTCTTCTGGTCTTCAGCTCTAGCATTTTCAGCTGCTTTCCAAAAATATGGGTGCAGGGCTTCAGGCACCTTTCAAGCAAAGCAAGGAGACATGTGAAGAGTTTAAGCACCTCTTGGATGGCAGTTCTAGAAAGCAGATGAGGTCTATCACAGAATTTTTGGCAGCTTTTTAGACCTCTACATTTAGAGGTTAAATAGGCTGATCTCACCCTTCACTAATTCCTCCAAATATTATTTTTTCAACAGAAAACAGTTTGGAGTTGGTTTTTTGTTGTTTTCCAGAAATAAAATACTGAGAGAAAGCTTTAATCCCACTGTACATTGCAAGAAAAGCAATCAGCAATGGGCCACAGTATCAAGCAAGCAAGATAAAAAGAAACATTAAAAACTAGGGCAGAAGTGGTCCTGAGAGGTTGTTTAGGTTGTGTCTCTGGTGTGCCTACTGACAGAAACTCCAGACTACTATTGAAAGAAGACTGCAAGACCAGCATAGGCATAAAAGGCAGGTTTTGTACACACAAGAAAATTCTACATTGAGGGGAATAATGCCATGAATAGCTTGTCTTCCAATGGAAAGATTTGGGTTTGGAGTTAAGTTCTGCCTGCCAGCTCTGTGCTAATCCAAAGAGACAAAAATAAAATTGGCTGACCTGCTTAGATAGTTGAAGTTGGAAACAGAACAACAAAGAAGTGAAGAATTTCATTTCATAGTAAAACAAATTTAGGAACAAACCAGAATGAAAACACAACGTAGTAGTTCCTGGATATATTGCAGCACCATCTGCCAGCAGAGAGTAGAATTACATGATAAATGGTATGTTTTTCACCTGAAGAAAACACTTTGTCCCCCTCCAAATGCACAGGAGCTTTGTCATTGCTTTCATGGTAACCAGCATTTGGCAAACACTGCCAAAAAGCTTAACGTATGTGAAAGCTAAATCAACCTGCAGCTCCAAAACAAGATGTGTGGAATGATGGTGTGGAATACATCATGCTCCTCTTGCAGCTCCTTGGAGAGTTTAAGACCATGACCACACAGCTCCAATTACTGGAATTTTATGGGTGACATAGGCCATGGGACCAGCTCTTGTCCCTTGTATTTTCCCTCCCTCCCCTGCACAGCTGCTGCTCCCCTGTCCACCCACAGCCCCTGCACATGGTCTGTGTACAATGCCATGCAGAAAGCACCTGTCCACTTTTGTCTGTCCCTCCTACAGCAAGAACTAAATTTTGCCACCCTCTCCTCATGCCTCCCCCTGCCACCAGCGTCTTTGATTTCGGAGGCACACAGTAAGTTGCTTCCCAGCTGGGATCCATCTGCTCCTCCCATCTGCTCTGTTCTTTTCTCTCCCTTCTCTTCCTCCCGTGATTCTGTGAAGCCTCATTCTTTCTCCTCTTCTACTGTCCCTACACCCATCTTACAGAAAACAGTTCCTCCTTCCTGTTCTCCTGGATATTCCCTCCAGCCACCAAATCCTTTATGGATACTGTGAACTGCATAGCTCCCTTCCTGCTACACTCAACAGGAGGAAGAACACATCACCCCGATGCTGCTGACAGCTCAGACCCTTGGAGACCTTGATGGCAGCTTGCCCTCTTCTCACTGTCTCTGGGACTCTGTTCCTTTTTCTTCTTCATTTTGAGCTGTATCAACACATACATTGATAGTCTTGGGTTAGGTTCAGTGGGATCGCTGCTGCTACAGCCCCAGTCTGTGGGTAGAGCTGGGCACCTCGAGATGGCAACCCAGGTGGTAAGTGTGGTTGCCCATGTCACCTAGGCTGACTGTGATCTCAATTTAGGTGTCTTGGTAGAGGTTTCAGGAAAAAAATAAAGGGAAATGCCCTCCTTCCCAGCTCCACTGACTGTGTATCAAGGCTCCTGAATACACTGACATTCTCTACTATTTTCCAGGACTCTGTCAGAGACTAAGTGACATAGCAGACATTCAAAATGTATCAGCAGAGGCTTTCAAGGTGGGTCAGTCCATTACAGCCTCACTCAGGTGCAAGTGAGGAAATATATGAAATCATCACCAGAGAAGGTCTCAAAATGAGTGACTGCTCTCTATAGGATTCTCCCTAGGCCAGGCCCTAAGGTAATAACTTTCCTTACAGGAGATTCACTCTGCAGTGGAGAAGCCACACAAGTTCACACCATGCCCTGTTACTCCTTCTCTGGCATTTCTCTTCCATGGCAGCTCTTCAGAGCCTGAGCAATCCTCCGTAGCCAGCACTTACTAAACTGTGAGCATATATATGAACAAGTGTTATATAAATACTAGACTGTTTATATATAATAATATTTTTTTCTATAAGTAATGCATATATTTTCTATACCCATATGTAATTAGATACATATTTATGCAGCTAGAAATCCATTTAAATATGAATAATCTCATAAACAAACAGGAATCAGATTGTTTGCAGGATAGTGCAGTGAGGAGATGTGTCTTTCCCTCTGGGTTTGGTCCCTCCAGCTTCTGCCAACTACTACCTCCACTCAGAAATTCCCTGCCCTAGAGAGTAGCATCTCTGTGTCTGCAACGGCAAGATACAGTTTCTCGGGAAAGGATGGAAAAACCCACGTACAAAGGCTTAGTCAAGGGACAATCCACAAGAGACAGTCCATCTTTTCTCTGTGGACTTGCCTTCTGCTTGGAACAAAATTTTTACAACTGACATGATGATACACTTTTGGAATGTGAATCCTGAACTGCTGCTCAGCACCTTGATGCCTGTCAGTGTGACTGGGAATGGATGGAGTTACAGCAGCAGACATTTGGTGGGTCAAATCAGTCCTTCAGCTCCATCAGCCCAAAGTGACAGAGGGGGTATCTCTCACGCTAAGTGGGTACAACAGATAAACACATGCAGCTAAATGAGGAGAACCTTCAGAGCTGTGGATTGCAACGAGCTGGGGAAAAAGGCACAATTTGTGATAGTATCTTTCCCTGAAACCACAGACAAGAATAGTAAATCAGTCCAGGGTCTGAACTGGGACCAGCATGCCAGACTGAGATCCAGTCCATTGACATCAGTAGTTCCTTCTGCACTTAATCATTTCATGTGTAACATGAACTTCCAGAAGTCAAAACCCTTGAAATCTCCATCTTTTCTGCAGCATAGGGAGTTTCCATTTGCCATCTTGCCTCAAAAGCAGGCGGCACAATGGGGCAGGGCTTGAGCAGCCGGGGTATGCAGGTGCCCTGCATGGCAGGAGGCTATGGCCTCCACTGGGCCACTCGCCGGTGCTCCAGCCAGCTCTGAAACTGCTGTAGATGAGCCATTGTGTGCCAAAACATCGGCCAGTCAGGGGAGCACGTGGAGACCCTGCTCAGGGAGATTTAAGGCAGAGAGGCGGGCACAAAAGAAGGAGATAGAGGTAAAGAGACAGATGAAGGGAGAGACAGATGAGGAGATGTGTGGGTGGAGATGTGATCTTGGAATGACATGCTCCATGCCAAAGGGGTGCATTCCCAAGGGACTGTATCATAGGCAACTGACACCAGGGCAGGGACACCCCTGAGGGGCTGCAGCCCATCCGTGACCCAGGCCAGAGCAGAAGAAAATCATTAAAAAGCAAAGAGCAGCAGAAAGAAATTGTTACATACTCAATAAGACCCTGCTGCATGGTCACATTCCCAAAGGCACTGAGATGCCTGGAGTGTAACCCACAGGGCACCTAAGGGAAGTTGAGACTGCAGAAGGGGGAGAAAATGTTTACCTAAGTGTTTGATTGTTTATGTTCTTTTTTGTTACTTGAATCAGTGATAAGAAGTTGGTGCTAACTGGTAATAAATTAAACAAAGTAAAAACACCTCCAAATTTTTGCAAACTCTTTTGCCCACAACTAGGTCCTCTGAAGCTCCAGGGAATGGTCCTGTACCTGTCTACTGCAGGAGCGGGCTTACCTATTGGGATGTTGGTGCTCTCTACACCAAAGGAATGGAGCAGCTTTGCCTCAAATGTTTATCTGAAAGTACATCTCAGTGGAGCTGAAGATGGGAGGTGGCTGTTCGTCTCAGAACAAAAATACCTGACATATCCCTGGGAAACTAAAGTTAGGAGCCTAAAGGACATGGGTGCCAGAAGAGATTAGGTTGATCTGAAGTATAAACAGTCTGGACTGCCCACTGGGATCTGTAGGGCTTCGGTGTTTAAAGCAATTTATGTTGGGTTTAAGCATGCTGATCCCAACCAGCTAACATGAGAGAGACAGAAATAAGAGAGTTGTTTGAAATATCTCCTGCACCTCTGCTAATTGCTCTGACTTGACATCAGGGAGATCCCTGTGTCAGTTCATCCGTGTTACCTGCCCATGCCTGCAACTGCTCCACCAGCCTTTACTGCTCCTGGGCCCTCAGCTGCCCATCACCTGGGGTGCCAGACTCCCTAAGCCAAGAGGCAGAAGGCAGTAAGCAATGTACTCATACCCCATCCCATGGATTTGATAATATAATCAAGATCTATTATTTTCTCTTGCAGCTACATCAAAATCTGGTCCAGGGCTTCCTATATTGGTTACTACTCCTCTCTATCACCTATTTCCTATCTACACCATACACATTCTGATGGGTCAGTTCAAAAGCAAGCTGCTAAGGCCAGCCACACTGTCATCTTGTACATCATCCACCATGCCTGCCTCCAAGTATTTAATACATATAATTCAAGGCCTTCTCCTAGGTATACTTTTTGCTTTTCTTCTCTTGAATCTTGCAGATTAAAACTTTTTTCTTCCAGTAAGAAAAAGGATCTACACCAAGCGTTCAGTCTTCTATAATTCCTGTCACTGTCCATGTAATCAGATTTAGGATTATGAAGAGTTTATGCTTTGCCTTCAGGATTTACTGAGCACCATAGTGATTCATCAGCATGTTGATAATCCTCCATCTCACATCTTCTTCTTAACAAGCAGTGCCACAGTCTCACTTCTCCCGTAATGCCTCACGAGAAGTGAGCACACTGTACCTACAGAGCAATACTGACTTAGCTTTAACTTCATGCCAACAAAGGGAGAAAAGTTCTGAGACACAGCTGGTGGGTCCAGAGCACATTGCAGTAGGGACACCTGGTGGCTACCAGGAACATAGGTCCTCTGGAAGAAAACCGGATGGACGGGCCAAAAAATAACTGCTGCTTAAAAAAAGGGATTGATAGGTCGATAGCAAATTGTTTGACTCTTTCATCAACTTCAGGTATACACGCATGTAATTGTGCCCTTAACACGAGACAAGTCAGGACGCATGAATCTCATTTGCTCCAGAGAACAAGTTACAGAGTAAGAGTTTATCCTGTTCATGAAACACCAGAGAACTCCAGTCATCACTTTTTTCTACATCTATCTTGAACTTGATATAAAGCAAATGTTCCCAAGTGTGGTTATATCATGTATCTGTGAGGAGAACTGTATTATTTCCATTGCAAAAACAGGGAATGGGGCACATACAGGGGTCATGATCCCAAAACTACACAAAAAATCTTGCAGATCTGTGTCTAAAACACGGGACAGTGGCACACAGTTCCCAGTGCTCCAGTCCAAAAAGTGCTGCTGCACGATCTGGCACCAGTGGTTTATCATCATCATATCTCACTACAACACACCCTAGAACAACAACACTGTGTAAAAGAAGGTACAGATTTTGCAGTTAAAATATTGATTTCTACAAGGTACGTTCAGACCAGTAAGATAAAAATAGAATGAGGCAAAAGATTTTATACCCAGCATGAAAAATGCTCATAACTGAGGGGGATAACACATGGAGAAAATAAGTATGGTATGGAAGGAGTCCTCTTTGTGTTTGCTGCTTACTACGTGAGGTCTTTCTAGAAATTTTCATGTGATGAAGACATATACGAAATGTCAAAACTATTGTTTTCCTGTACAGTCTGAACTCGGCCATGTGATTACACATTTTGGTACAGCTCAGCTGAGTAATACACTGTTATTTTCAAAGCAAGACCACAGCCACCTTGGAGAGGAAAAGGAAAAGGAAAAGGAAAAGGAAAAGGAAAAGGAAAAGGAAAAGGAAAAGGAAAAGGAAAAGGAAAAGGAAAAGGAAAAGGAAAAGGAAACGGAAAAGGAAAAGGAAAAGGAAAAGAAAAGGAAAAGGAAAAGGAAAAGGAAAAGGAAAAGGAAAAAGCAAACCAGATATGTACTTCAAAAAAGACAAATGCTCAATTTGCTGCAAAAATCAAAAATTGAGGAAAAAAAATCAGGGAGCTGCCACAAATCATGTGCTGGTGAATCCAACAGCTGTATGCAACCGTAGAGAAGTGAATTGTACCTCTGCTTTGGTCAAGGAGTGCCTAAGGGCACTGGGCACTTAAACCAAACCTCTCCCTGGAAGTCAATTACTGGACATGGAATTTGAGATCCCTGAGGTTTCATGCCCAGGAAGACAAAGTACACAGAAAACAGAGTTAATTTAAGGGTGCTTCAAGCAAAAAGGGATTATCTAAACCCTGCTTTCAGCTCTTATCCCAGCTACTTTCTCCTTGTCCCAGTCATGCATCTCAACTCTCGTCTTCTATTACCCTAATTTTATGTACAATGTCTCCTCCTTACCCTGCCTTGTCTCCCCATTACAATTGAGTTTTAGCCCTTCTGTTTCCACATCCCAGCTACAAACCTTTGTTTTACAGGTACAAATCCCCACCCTTTCTTCATGACTATGTTTTAATCTAGGATAAGAGACAGTGAAACCAAGCTTTGCTACGCTCCCTTCCAAGGAATCTCCCTGGGAAGAGCCACGCAGGGAGATGCCTAAGATGCAGTATGTTCAGGGCAAGCAGAGCAACCCAAAACCTCATGGACAAGATGCAGTCGCCGAACCATAGTCATCTGGCCCCATCTGAGATATCCTAGACTGGATGGGGCATCTGTCCTGCCTTGCTTCCCTCAGTTGCTGTTTCAGCTCACAAGACTCCCCTGGTCATGCTGACCAGTCTATGCTTTCGGGGTTTTAAGCACCAACCAGATGTTTAGGATAACACCTAAAACACCTCATTCCAGGTTGGATGAGGCTTTGAGCAACCTGGTCTAGGTGGAAGGTGTCCCTGCTGATGGCAGGGGAGTTGGAACTGGATGAGCTTTAAGGTCCCTTCCAACCCAAACCATTCTGTGAATAATTCTATGAATAACTGAATCCTGACCGACAGACTCCTCAGGCTTTGGGATGCCCACAGCCCGTGAGGAAGGTTTGCAGAAAAGCTGTTTACAGGTGCCAAGAGCACATTTAAAGCTCCCAAGGTTTGGGGGAGGACGCAGCTGGAGGTCTGCCACACAAGGGAAGGAGCCAAAAAGGGGCTTTACGGTAAAAGTGAAGGAGATTTTTATACATAAAATCACAGGCAGGGGATTCCGCTCACCCTCCTCTTGTCTGTGAGGG
>NW_010339855.1:0-314 GCF_000700745.2 Antrostomus carolinensis | reverse complement strand
GGTTCAGCGGGTGGCTTTTTTTGGCCAAAAGGCCATGAGGCAGCGAGCCCCACAATCTGCACTCTGCTTGGCGCTTCCTTTTTCTTGCTTTTAAGGCTCATTTTTAAATAATACCCCATTTATTTTTTTTTTTCAGGTCGTTAGGCAGAAGGGAAATGAAGAGCGAGCCATGAAGGAAGCATGGATGCAAAGAGAGGCTTGTCCTCAGGGCCGGGCACGGGGGGACCCTTCCCGCTTCCCCGGCAGGGCCAGGCCCCGTGCGCTTTCTGGCACCAGCGCCGCAGCGGACTCCGCGCCGTGCGCTTTGTGGCGCC
>NW_010339854.1:12424-15641 GCF_000700745.2 Antrostomus carolinensis | reverse complement strand
AGGATGGGTTGGAGGAACGTGGTCCCTGTGCCACAGGGAGAACGTGGGGTCAGGCAGCTCCGTCTCACAGTCCCAGTTGGTCCCAGTTGGTCCCAGTTCCCTCCATGAGCAGGGCCCTACGGGAAGCTGGGGCTCTGACCAGCTCTGCACCCACAGGGGCCCAGGGAGGCTGCGTGGCCCGGGCTCTGCTAGAAGATGGGACCTTCAAGGTCCGTGCAGTGACACGGAGCCCCATGAAGAAGGAGGCCGAGGAGCTGAAGCAGAGGGGAGCGGAGGTTGTGAGGGCGGATCAGGACGATGAGCGATCGCTGGAGCTGGCCTTGGCCGGTGCTTACGGAGCCTTTATTGTAACCAACTTCTGGGAGCACAACAGCAAAGAGAAAGAAATCGCGCAGGTACCGGAGTTTGCTTTAACTGGGACCGCACGTGGATTGGCCTGGGATGGGGGGACGGAGGTGACAACTGTGTGGCATCGGGGTGGGGGTCATGGGACAGCTCCTAGCACAGCCTTGCCAGTCCTGATGGTTCCAGAGGCCAGTCCAGAGAGGTCTCGAGGCCTCACAAACAAACCAGGTCCCAGTTTTTGCAAAGCCAGAACTTGTTCCCTGTTCCCTTGCAGTCGTGTGGCTCCAGGATCCGGTGCCTTCAGGGAGCTGTTAAATGCCACAGGACTCGTGGTGGAGAGCAGCACCTGGGATCAGAGTAGCAGCAAGACTCAGCTCTGCAGAGCTTTTGCAGGGCTGAGCCAGGACAGTGGCTGCCTGCAGTCCTGTAGTTCTCTGCACTCGCAGCTTTGGGGCCAGAATGTGCTGTGGTATCAGGAGTGCTGGGTCCTGCCCCAAGGGCGGTGTTCACCCCAGGACAGGTTTTGCAAGGTGGCAGGATTGCCCTGCCTGCATGGCAGCAAACAAAGGATGAGATATGTTAGGGCAGGGATGTTGGCCCTGGCAGTTCTTCAGGGTGGTGTTTGTGTGCTTGGTGGAGGAGCTAGCACCAAAGCTGGAGGGTGTGCGTGGCCTTTCTAAGGTAGGATGGTGTAAGAGAGGACTCAGCTCTACCTGGGCAACTCGGAGGGCTCGCTGGCTCTGCTCAGCCCTGGTTCCAGCTGAGGGCTCGGGGTGCCAGATGCTGAGGAGTTTGCTCAGCTGGTGTGTGTTGGATCCTGCCCAGTGCAACAAAGGGGAAAGGTGGGGGGGATGGGGATAATGAGAGCCCCTGCATGTCCCATTCCTCTCTTCACGGCCAGCTTCACCCCTCCCCCAGGGAAAGCGGCTTGCTGACCTGTCGAAGCGCCTCGGGCTGCGCCACGTCGTGTACAGCGGCCTGGAGAACGTGAAGCAGCTGACGGGGGGCCGGCTGGAGGTGCTCCACTTCGATGGCAAAGGTGTGGTGCAGGAGTACTTCCAGAAAATCGGTGTTCCCACCACGACCATCCGACTGCCGTTCTACTTCGAGAACTTCCTCTCCATCTTCAAGCCACAGAAGGTCCCACACAGAGATGCCTTTGTCCTGGGTAAGACGGGACCTCTTGCTCTCCAGGTCACTCTCCTGTAGTTCTCATCTGTGCAGAGGCTCACTGAGGGGTGGGGGAACCACCAGGGCTGCAGACTCCTGGGGTAAAGAAGCCTGTGCCAGCTTGACCAGTGAGTTGCAGTTGTATTATGGTCCTTCAGAGCTGTTTGGTGGCCTGCAAGAATCACAGACTCGTGGGGTTGGAAGGGACCTCAGGAGATCATCCAGTCCAACCCCCCTGCCAAAGCAGGTTCCCTACAGCAGGTTGCACAGGAAAGTGTCCAGGTGGGTTTGAACATCTCCAGAGAAGGAGACTCCACACCCTCTCTGGGCAGCCTGTCCCAGGGCTCTGGCACCCTCACAGTGAAGAAATTTTTCCTTAAGTTTGTGTGGAACTTCCAGTGTCCCAATTTGTGCCCATTGCCCCTTGTCCTGTCACTGGGCACCACTGAGCAAAGCCTGGCCCCATCCATTTGGCCCCCACATTTCAGATATTTATGGACACTGAAATAAGTGAGATTCTGTTTCTGGTGCTCAGAGCTGCTCTGCAGATCCCAGAGTGTCTCTGGATCCTCCAGCTCCCTGCAGTTGGGACGCTGGAGGTCAGATGTGGAGCTGCAGATCCAGGTGAGTCACGGTGCTGCTCTGGCCATTCAGAGTCTCTTAGCTCAGCCCTGCAGGTGCTCTCATGGCTCACCATGCTGATGGGAGCTCTGGGCTCTTCCTCACCTCATGTTCAGAGACTGGGTGCTGAAAACTCCGTCTGTCCCTCCTTGGAGCCGGGCTCCCTCAGGCAGGGCTGTGCTCTGACTGGGATCCATCTCTCCCGTACAGCACTGCCCATGGGGGACACCCCCATGGATGGGATGGCGGTGGAGGACATGGGACCTGTTGTGCTGTGCCTGCTGAAGTCCCCGGAGGAGTACACAGGCCAAGTGATCGGGCTGAGCACTGGCAAGCTCACCGAGGCGGAGTACGCTGCCGTCCTCTCCCAGCAGACGGGCAAGACCGTGGAAGCCAGCAAGGTAGGTAGGCAGCGTCCCTTGGGGTACGTGATGCTCTTGAGGTGGGGGAAGCTGCTCAGGGCCCTGCAGCCCACCTTGAGTGGGGCAGTGTGGGTGGGTGATCCTTGTGCCTTCCCAACAGCTGGGTGCTCTGCAGATCCCTGCCCAGGCCAGGCTGCTGCGGGTGGGCAGCCCTGCTTGGCAGCAGCAGCAGGGGAACAGCTCACCCAGCCTTCCCAGTCGGTCTGGAATAGTGGGGGGCCCTGTACAGGCCCTGAGCACAGACAGCAGCAGCAAAACCAGTGCTGTGCTGCCCCAGCAGCGAGGCAAGGACCTGCCGGGGTGGAGGGCCCTTGGAGCTCCATCTACAGACTTGGCACAACCTGGTGCTGGTGTCCAGGATGGGTCCCGCTGCCCCTGCGTGGGGCTGGAGCACACGGTGGCACAGAAATAGCCCTGTCAGGATTGTCACGGAGACCACTCGTGCTCGTGGAGCGTGTGGGTGCGCCCGGGCAGGTCTGTGCCTGGCTCTGAGGGGTGACTGAAGGGAGAGGTCTCCACAACAGCCAGGGGCTGGGCATTTGCTGATGGGGCCGGGCACCTCTGCTGCCTGTCCCTCCCTGCAGCAGGTCTTCCCCGAGGGCCTTGCTGCCTCACCCTCACAGGGCTCCTGGCCTCACCCCTTGTCACTTCTTTATACT
>NW_010339854.1:0-12375 GCF_000700745.2 Antrostomus carolinensis | reverse complement strand
AGGTGGCTCGGTCTGCTTTGGGAACAGAGTGTGTCTCAGCAGAAACGAAGCAGCTCAGCTGCTCTCTGCAGGTTCTGCTCTCCCAGGGACAAATAAGCAGCTCTCTTCTTCCTTCCCAGGGCAGCAGTGCAGGAGCTCAGGGATCCACCCTTTGATTCGGGCAGGGAAGGCAAGTGCTGGGTGCCAGGTAGCAGCCTGGGTTGCCTGGGCTCTCCAGAGCCCCCCTGGACCCTCCAAGCCTCTGTTTCTGGTCCCCTCAGCCACAGCTTGTACCCAAAAGGGTCCCTCACAGCTGCTCCAGGCCTCTGCTGCTGCCAAGGCGGGTTGTGTACCCCAGCCCATGCCCCGGCCAGCCGTGTGCCCGAGCTGGGTGCTGGCCCTTTTTGGTTGGGCTGTTCCCTGCCAGGCAGGGCTGTGGGGTGCTCGGTGGCACTGCCCTGCCAGTCACTGTGGCTTTGGGGGGACAGTCCTGTCCTGGCTCAGGACAGATCCAGAACAAGCTCCTCAGCATCTGTGCAGTGTGATGTCCCCACCATTCACAGGATGATGTCCCCACCACTGCCACCTTGACCCCTTCTCACGCTGTGCCTGGAGGAAGGGTGGACGGGGACGAGCTCCTGGGTCAGCGCTGACCGTGGGGCAGGGGTCTGTGTCATCCCACCTGCCACTGGTGTGCTCTGGCAAAGCCTTTTCTCCACCTTCCTCCACCTTGCCCTCACGCTGCAGGGCTGCTGCTTCCTTCCCACAGCCCCAACCGCAGTGGCTTGCAGAGCAGCAGAGCCCTCCTCACCAGTGGAAATAACACAGTGGGCTGCTCTATCACAGCCTTCTTCAGCTTCCCTGCGTGGGCTGAGGGAAATGCCCCAGCAGCCTCTAACAACACTATTTTCCCCACTCCCCCAATTCTTTTTGCAGCTCTCACCAGAGGAGTACGAGCGAGGCGGCTCCCCTGGGGCCAAGGAAATGGCTGCCCTGTTCCGTTTCTACGCCCTAAAGCCAGACCGCAACGTGGAGCTGACCATGAAACTCAACCCCAAGGCTCGCACCTTCCCTCAGTGGGTGGCAGACAACAAGGCTGCCTTCTGACCCTGCCCTCCTTCCTCTGCCACCCAAGCTTCTGCAGCGGGACCTGGCCAAGGAGGTGAGCTGTGCTGAGCCACGCTGCCTTTCCGCAAGCGCCCTGGGGGAAAGGCTGACCCTGCCAGAGCTGGGAAGAGCTCTGGGCCATGCGTGTGCTCCAGGGCTCACCTGCCGCTTGGCTGAGGCTGTGGAGACCAGTACAGCTCCAAAGGCTGTACAGCTGCAGGTGAGGGAAGCGCTGCCTTGGCACAGTGTCTTTAGGGAGGTGTTTGTTTAGTGATTCTGGTGTTTTCACAGCTGTAGGGTGGTGGTGGCTTCTTTTCCCAGGATCACCCTCCTTCCTAGGCAGCTCTGAGCATGCAGCACAGCTCTCTGAAGGGCAGTGCCTTCTCTGCAGCCACTGCAGGTACCCACAGACAGCACTGCTGCAAAGAGGAAACACCGGGGTTTGGCCAGGGAGCGGGCGACCAGCACGCCTGTGCTGTGTGATGTGAAAGCTGAGCCCCGTTCCTTGTCAGACAGCTCTCAGCTGGGGCCTGGCCTTTGCTCTCCTGGAGCTCATTTCAATTGCTGCCCCTGTCATGAGTTGAGTAAAACCTTTGTAAGACTGTCCCAACCTCAGGATTTAAGACTCACTTAAAAAAAAAAAACCTCCTTCCCCCACAGCACCATCTGCTCAGATAAGAGCTCTGGGATTTGGCAGTCTGTGCCTGGGCTTAAAGTCAATCACAGCCAGCAGAGAGATGCTCAAGCCACCCAGCCCTCCCCTCTCCTTGTCCAAGAGAAAACCCTTCGTTCCTGTTACCGGGGGAGGGCAAGGGGCTGACAGCCAAGGCTGGAAGAGTAGACAAGGCAGTGAGGCACAGCACGTGTTAAATATCTTTATGAAGTCAATCTTATTTACATGGATACAGAATCACTTTACAGACAGTTTAATCAGGAGGCAACACGTGCTTTATTTCAGCAACTGAAGAAGGGCAAGACTAGGCCGTGTCCTTGCTTCACTGGTCGATTAGTAGGTGGGCTGATGGTACCTGCACAGTAGAACTAACAACAGCCGGCTACATAACCATGAACATACTCACTGCAGGAGCTCCACTCCCCCGGGAGGAGTGATCCACTTCACTTGCCTTCTCACACACGTAGGAACAATGACTCTTTGACCAATCATTTATGCTATGGGTGTTGCACTAATGTAATAAAAGATTTTTGTCCCAAACTGGCAAAGGGCTCGATGATAAACTTGTCCCCACTCAGAAGCGACGGCGTTTTGTGTTGTAATTTGAGTTAATCTGGGGAGGGAAACCTGAGGCAAAGTGCAGATTCCATCACTGCTCTTTGTGCAGGAAATCAGCAGGACTAAGAAATCCTGGGGAGACTTCCCACTCAGAGATGTGCAGGACAGCTAGGAGGGCTGTGGTGATGACAGGGTTAAAATTCACTGACCCACCAAGTCTCCTGGGAGAAGATAAGTGGTGAGAAGTTCACCAAGCACATGGAGCATTCAGGAGGGCACCTGAGCGAACAGCAGCCATCTGGGGAACTCCACACAGCAAACTGCTCCACTCTGGGCTGGAAGGACAATTTTTTATTTCTCATTTCCACTGGTTTGGATTCTAAATAATAGTTCAGCTTTAATTTTTACCAAATCAGCTTCCAGCAGCAGTGGGGACCATGGAATAACCTCACGAGAGAGCTGCATTTCCACAAAGCTGGCATTTCCTCCATTTCCTAGGACAGTGGGGGGGTTTGGTATCCCCATGATTGTTGGTGCCTCGGTGGTTTGTAGCCTCTCCAGCTGGGATCCTCTCTGTGCTGCTGCCTGACATCCTTCACTCTCCAGCTCTCCTGCTGCCAGAAAGATTCATCCCCAACTCCAAAGCCGATCTGCTGTGGCTGGCTCTTAGTTTCCAGTAGAACGCTTCCCTGAGGTTGAAGCAAGAGGGAAGTTGGAGGTTTCCTGATGGAATCGGCCTAAGGCCCATGCAGCCCCTCGCTGCAGCCCCCTCTGCCAGCACAGGGCTGAGAGCCCCTCGCTGCAGCCCCCTCAGCCAGCACAGGGCTGAGAGCCCCTCGCTGCAGCCCCCTCTGCCAGCACAGGGCTGAGAGCCCCTCGCTGCCCTCGCCCTTTGTCAGCCTCACACAACAGACGGGTTTGCAGCCTGTGGTGACAAGAAGCTGAGCCCCTGGAACTCAAGACACCAGGTCCTGCTGTAGCTGATGAGAAGCACACAGCGCTCCTTCACAGCCAGCCAACACCCACTAAATGGCACCCTGAGGTATCACACTGTGCTCGTTTGTGTGACAGGGCTTTGCTGTGCTTTACAACAGACTGATTCCTTCCTGGAGCTGTAAGCTCGTGGTAAGGGTGAGTCCAGCCTGAGTGTACCGGCACCAGAGGCTCTGCAAGCCCACCAGCCTGGGCTCTGCAGTGGCAGAACTGCCTGGTCGCAGCTTTACCAGCTAACAGGAAAGCCCTTGGTGCTCTGAATCATGTACAGTCACTGGGTGGATAAGGAAGCAGAGCTGCAGGGGAGGCCAACAACCTCCCCAGTGTTTTGGCAGCAGCTACAATGCAATGTAGTCCCTGGCTTTTTGCTCCAGGTCGCAGGGGACAGCTAGGGCTTTTCACAGCAGTGGCTGGAAGGCCTGAGGCTAAGTGAGAAGCAATGCTGTGCTTTTGCTGCTTCTACCTCCCCAGAAGTGCAAATTCCACTTGGTGTGTGTGTGGGGGGGGGAAATGACAACAAAACACAAGAGGCCTCCTACCTCGGATGGGGTGTCAGGAGCTAAACATTTTCTTAAGTTTGGAAAGGAATCCCTCCTTGTTCTCCTCAGCCTCAGGCCTATCCCCGCCTGCGTCAGCGCTAGCCGTGGCCCTGCCACCTGGACACAAACAGCAAAGGGCTGCAGTCAGAGACATCCCCCACCAGTAGCCAGCACCCCTGACCAAGTGAGAGGGTTCTTTTAGATGGGGAATGGTCAAGGCAGCTGGTTTTGCCAGCATCATCACGTACAGCAAGCCATGGTACTGGACCACTTGCCATGAAAGCACTGCAGAGCCTGAACCCCAGAAGTGGAAGAGAAGATCATGAGCCCAGGTAACTCCATTCCCTTTCCCCCGTGCTCCAACTGGCAAGGGAATTCTCATGCTGCACAATCAAGCCAGGGACCCCACAGGCTTTGAAAACAAGAGCTTGGAATTGAGAGTGTGCCACTAAAAACAAGATGTCAGCCAGCCACAGCCAGCCATGATTTTACAGAGGGAAAAAAAAAGGTGTCTTGGTGAACCCTGGAACCATCAGTCTTCCTGTTTCGTGGTGGTGTCATGACCCCTTAGAGCAGAGCAGTCTGAAACCACAGCAGGAGCCTGCCTCGTGTAATTCTGATGCAATGCTCAGACAAACAGTACCAAGGAGAAAATAAACTCAGGCTAGAATGCAAAAGGCTACAAGTGTTTCATAACAAGTGTCCGGATCAGGAATCTTTCTGGCAGCAACAAGCATAATTTTCCCGTATAAACAGGTCCCAAGAAGTTGTTTGTTTCCTAGAAGTGGCTACAGCAAGAACAAAGGAGACCTCTTTGCTAATCTGCTTTTTCTACAGTAAAACCATCAAGAACAAGATCCCTGCATCCCCCTCGAGCTTTCTCTGCACACAGAGAACACAAAGTCCCGTGCTCCCCATCCTCCCCCAGCTGCCTGCCCAGCTCAGACTGATGCAATGGCAGGAAACACTGAGGCCCTGGCACAACTTGCCTCCATCCACTCAGGGTATTTCTGCTTCCTAGAGCAAGGACACCCTGTCAGCAACAGCCTGTCTTGACCCTGCAAGCTACTGGTGCTGGTTTTAATCCATCTTGCTGCATAACTGTGGTAAAAACTGGCAGGTTTGCTATTGAAAAAATGATGTTTGGAGAATATTTTTTTCCTTTGGCACATAAATGTCTTTAAAAAGCTGGGATGAAAGTTTTGTGCTTAGAGATCTCTCCCCTTCTCCCCAAGGCTGACCTTTCATGGTCACCCTCAGTGGAAAACTTCTGTGTTATGGAAGCACTATAAAATGTAACACTGGGAAGTATTTGGCAGATCCTGCCTTCCAGTATCCTGAACTTCAGCCTATATTTGGCAGGTATAGTACAGAGGACCCAAGTTCTTGGGATCATTTAGCAGCTTGGAAAGACTCTCCCCTTTGCCTACCTGTCTGCAGTCATAAATGCCCTTTTTTTGTTTCAAACACAGAAAGAAATCACAATCTCACCAGCTTGAAGTTTGCTGTTCCAATACAAGCAAAGAAAAAATGGTTTCCCAATAGCACAAGACAAAGCTTTTGCCTTCCTGTCCTACCACATGTTTTTTCTTCAGCTGCTCTTGCTGCCAGCTACCTCACCACTGAAACTTAAAACACGTAATTGCTGGATCCAAATTTTTAATCTAGAGCTGAAAGAGCAGCTTTGCAAAGCTCCCAGCTGGCTTCACTCCCTCCATCACACTGGATGCTGTCTGCTGCCTGGAGCCACCACTGAACATTCCTACCCCAGGTTCCTCCCTGTGCACAGAGCAGGGCTTGGAGCAGCCCCGACAGCAGTGCTGCCCTTCAGCTTCTCAGGAGAAACGTCCCCACTGCGGGCAGGAGCACAGTGGATTAGCTCACACCAAAAACTGGCAAGAAGCACCTTCTCTTTTTTTTATCTCTGCTACTAAGACAAGTTACTCCTGGCCCAGGGGCAGAGGCAGGGAGCAGAAGACATTCATCACCACCGTGAGACTCAGCACAGCTTGTCAGGACCCCAGAGTATCTCAATACCCGCTCTCTTTGTGCACAGATTTGTGCAGTGAGTATTTCAGTAAAGCTTTCTGGGAAGAAGCTACCTCCTCGCTTTGTGCTGCAGCCTGTTAACATCATCCTAAAACTATTTCCAATTAAAACATGCTTGGCAGGTTGTGCTGACACGCTGTCTCAAGGTGACCTTGGCTCACCTTCCTCCCCAGGAAGCGCTCTGCACTCCCACACCAGCTCCAGGAGGAAAGCAGAGCAGTAATTCCCACCACTCACCTGATGCTGTGTTTGTGACCCCGTTCACCGTGCCGTCCACATCGGCCTCGTCCTCGGCGTAGCTCATCATTAAGGCTCTCTGGCGATCCGTCAGCCGCCTGCAGGTCCAAGACAGAGGTGGTGGTTACTGCTGTCTTTAGAGACAGATGTATCTACAACCCTCCATAACCTTCTCCAGCAGCAGGCAGGAGAGGCAACTACTGGAAGAAGAAGATTAATACACGTGGCACCTGCTGCGAATCCCTACAGCGCTCTTGAAGTGAGCAGTCTGTAAAGAATAAAGCCTCAGTGGAAGAGAAGAGGAATGACCCAAGTGCATTTCACCAAACTGCAGGGAAAAAAACCTAAGTGCTGAGAACTGTGCAGAGCTGCAACAGAACACACATCTGGTAGGGAGATCTCAGGAAATTAACTCCCTTGCCAAGTGCAGCAATACAACCTAAACAGTTTCCTTCAGCACAGGAGCAGAGGGTGGCCAAGCAGGACCTGCCAAGGATTTCAGGTCCTTTAAGCTGTAGGTGTGAGAGCACAGATTTGTTATAAGCCAGAACAGTGAGTTTATGTAACTGGAATCCAGATGGAATCACAGACAGCCAGGCAAATACACAGGTGAAGAACTACTTTGGTGTTTACAGGGTTTAGGATTTTCAGAGCTACCTCCCATTAGAATTAAAAGCAGAGTGAGACATTAATGACCCTGCTAAAGGATCAGTAAGGAATTTCACAACATCATTTCTGAAGAAAGATTCTGTTTTTTGCAAAAAGTTCAAGATTTCACCCAACCCTTGCATTAGCTCTACTTACTGAGGAACTTTAATCTTGATGTGAATGTAGTGGTCTCCGTAGCCGTAGCTGTTAACCTTGGGAATGCCTTTCCCACTCATCCGAATTCTCTGGTCTGGCTGAATACCAGGGGGTATCTATGAACACAGGGGTCACATTTATTACTCTAGTGTAACCATTTATATAGCAATTACACTAAATGCTTACAATAATTAATTACTCCAGCAAGTTTCAAAGTAGGATGGGGAGATCTGGTACGTTCGTGCACCTGGACATATTCAGAAGCTAAGTGAGTAATGATGTAAAAGCTTTTGAAGGAACAAGTCAAGAACCTCACACAGTCTGTAGACCTTGGATGAGATCTGACCAGCATTTCACCCAGCCCTTCCTTATCCAGCGACAGGGAAGGAGGAGTGACCAAGCAGGTCACAAACTTCTTGACACTTAATTCTGAATCAGTTGGAAACACCATGCTGGCAGACTGAGGAGATTTGCACCATTTTTGCAGCAAAGGAGAAGTCTCTGCTGTCCCACGTGGATTTATGCCCAAGCTCTTCCACATAATGGTACTTACTGTGATATTGATTGTCTCATACAAGCCTTGACATCTGGCTGTGCCTCCCAGAACAGCCTGTGCTATAGAGATAAGGAGGTCCGAATGGATATCTGCTCCGTTTCTTCTGAACACAGAACTTTTTTGAACCTAAAAGGCAGAGAGTTCCAGAGAAGTGAGCACACCACCACAAAGTCCTCATGGTAAACTGCTTTGAAGGTTCTCAGAAGAAAATGTATCAGAATGCTGGAGTCAGACCCGTTACCATCCACAAACTGCACAGCTCAGAAGTGTAAGTTAATGAATGTTCAGTCATTTAGAAAAAAACAGATCTTGACATAACCAGGATTACCCAGAGGCTCAGGAGGATGCCTGCTTCCTAGCTCAGCAACTCCCTGCCCTAATCCTGTTTGGTAATTTACCAGTGGCAGTGTGATTCTGCAGAGACAGAGGAGACACTGCCTTGTCCAGTACCCTGAACAGAAGAGGGAGAGACAAGCACCTCTGCAGTGGCCTCACAAGCTGGAAGAGAATTAAATCCTCTAGCACCACAAAAAAGGTGCTGAAAAAAGTTTCCTCCTTGACAGAGATGTGGATTTCAGGATAACTACAGGAGACGAGGGCCCTGGCTACAAAACACGTGCAAAGCAGGAGTTAACGTGCGTCTGCAAGAGGACACTGGACCAGCCAGCCCCCCACAGCCCTCCCCCACGCTCCCACCACCTCATGCAGACAGCTCCTTCCCCTTTCCAAGTCAAAGACTCAAGGCATCAAGAACCTCCTGTGCATTTTGATGCAGGCTACCAGCAGGGCCTCGTCCTGGAACAAGCAGCTCAATTCTTCACGAGCAGACTTCACGTTACACCGCTTGTTACAATGCAGATCTTCTGCTATCTCCCAAAGTTCACGTGGATCACGTTACCTCAGCTGTTCCAAAGGATCACTCACTCTTCCTCCTCCATCCCCCATTCACTCAGACTTCCCAGGCAGTGGCAAAGGGAACAAGCAACCAACTTAATACTGAAAACAGCCAACAATGTATCGAGACGTACCCGGAACGTAATGAAGATTTCCTTCTTCCCCACCGGCATCCGAACTGTCTGCCCATCCTCCACGCCTGCAATCAGAAATAAAGAGGGAATGGGACCTTGCATTATAACCCACGTGTTACTTGAATATCTACAGCCTTTCTCTTCAGATCTCTTGCCATCCCTTAAATCCAGCCACCACAGCAGCACCTGCACATCCAGGAGCACGAGGCACAAGATGCACCAGTGGGCAGCACAGTGACGCTCTCCACAGGAGCCGAGGCCAGAGGAAGGAGGTGCTGGCACATGTTTGTACCTCTGAGGTGATGGCTGCAGGCCAAGCAGGCTCGTTACTTCGATCCCTGACAGAATTCTTTAGGGAAATGCATCAGATAGAGGAGCACTGGGCAGCCTGCACAAGCTGCAGGAAAATTACAGGCTGCTCACCCAGGGTGATCTGAAAGAAGCAAGTCTTCAGCCTCACCACTCATTTCATCCTCTTCAGTGAGGAAGGCCATCAGCACTCTTCTCTGAAACAAGCTTTTCAGACTCCCACCCTCCCCTCAAGCTTCATCAAGGACAAACAAAAGAGCCAAGGTAACAAAACGTTTTCATAGAATCCCAGACTGGTTTGGGTGGGAAGGGACCTTAAAGATCATCCAGTTCCAACCCCCCTGCCATCAGCAGGGACACCTTCCACTAGACCAGGTTGCTCAAAGCCTCATCCAACCTGGCCTTCAGCACTTCCAGGGAGGAGCAGCCACAGCTTCTCTGGCCAACCTGGGACACTGTCTCACCACCCTCACACCAAAGAATTTCTTCCTCACATCTCATCTCCATCTCCCCTCTGCCAGTTTCAAGCCATCACCCCTTGTTCTGTCATTAACTGCCCTTGTGAAAAGGGAAAAAAACCCTTTTGAGTTTCACTCTTCAAAAGCTGCCTGGAAGGATCCATGCAAGAACCAAAACCTCAGCTCAGAAAGGGCAACACAGACATTTATATCCATGGCCAGAAAGTTCATCTCATTACTGACCCTTGCAACTGACAAACCATCGATCATGGTAAATTCTCTGCAGCAAAAATTCTTGCCTTGCTCTCCCTCTAGTACCTGGCAGGGACCAGCCATGTTATGGAGGCAAGTGCCTTGCTGTTGGCCAAGTGGAAGCAAATAACTGTAGTTAATTAAGAGAGAGCAGCACACAAGTACAGCACTAACCAGCTGGCACAGGAACCATCACTGTCTTCTTCTGTTTGGTCTGCCCCGTTCCTCGACATACCACACACGGTGTTGTTATGATGGAGCCGCGACCGCCGCATCGTCGGCACGTGGATCGCATCACGAAAGGGCCGGTGTTTATCGTCTCCTAGTGAAGAAAACACAGGTTGTACAAATATTCAGTACTGAGGTGGTGCTTTTCACTTCCACAAAACACTCCCAGCGACCTGCTCAGCACATCCAAGTTCCTCTCATTGCACAGGTGACCTGACAGGACAGCGATGTCCTTTAGCGAGGGGTGGAGCAGAAAACTGGCTGAGAAATCCAAAGAGGATGTGGCTTGTGAGAAGCTGGATCAGATTCAATGGCCATCACATTCCGATTCCCACTGAAAACCACCACTGTGAGCATCATCTCATGGTCAGGGGAAGGGAAACACAAGGCTTTCCATCTCTAGGAACAAAGCTGTTTATGGTGCTGTTTCACAAAGAACTGCCAACATCTGTATTCTGAGGAATCCAAGGCCAATCCACGCTATGGAGACTCAGCTATGGACTGAACTGTGAACGCCACCCTTTGGATTGAAGCATGTGAGGAAATGGTGGGAAGAGTTTGCAGTCTCCTCTGACCAACTACACCAGTTCTGCCCAGAAAGGGGACTCTGGTCACACACTGGTTGCTGGTACCCATTTTGATATGTGGAAATTGAAAGCCTGAAGCTCAGTAATAGAATCACAGACTGGTTTGGGTGGGAAGGGACCTTTCAAGGCCACCTAGACCAACCACCTGCAGTGAGCAGGGACATCTTCAACCACATCAGGTTGTTCAGAGCCCCATCCAACCTGACCTTGAATGTTTCCAGAGATGGGGCTTCTACCACCTCTCTGGGCAACCTGGGACAGGGTTTCACCACCCTCAGTGTAAAAAATTTCTTCCTTATATCCAGTCTAAATCCCCCCTCTTTCAGTGTAAAACTATTTCCTCTTGTCCTGTCACTACAGGCCCTGCTAAAAAGTCTGTCTCCATCTTTCTTACAGGACCTCACCAAGTACTGGAAGGTTGCAATAAGGTCTCCCCAGAGCTTCTCTTCTCCAGGCTGAACAGCCCCAACTCTCCCAGCCTCTCCTCACAGCAGAGGTGTTCATTACTTACTGTAAGTAGGATGCATCTTCTTATTTCATACTTACCCTGAGGCTATCATCACCTTCCTCCTCCCTCCACCCCTCAATTCAAAGCATCCCATTTAATGCCCAAGTAATTTCAGAACTGTTATATTATGTAAATAGGGTTTGCTGGGCGTGCCAGAGCAGATGATCTATCCCTGCAGGGCTTGTGCTTTTAGCTGGGCAGAGCACTTTAATACAAAGAAAATCTTCCCGGTGCATATGAACATCAAATCCACATTAACTCAGCTTCACCCAAGATAAGTTGGTGACTGTAGTGAGAATTTCTGACTGCAGAAGGGACTGACTTGCCCCAACAAGGGAAAGCAAAGCAGAACCTGTGTCTTCCAAAGCACTCACCATGCCAGTGCCGTTGCAGTAGTGGCAGCGCTGCGCTTTGGTACCAGGTTCGTGTCCTTTACCGTGGCATCGCTCGCAGGAGTCGTTGATGTTCACCACGATCTCCTTGTTAACACCTTTTGCAGCTTGGGTGAATGTCAGCTCCATGATATACTGTACAGGAAACAGGGACATCGATCTACAGCTGATGTGTGATGAGGTTTTAAACAGACTGACATTGTTTTAGGCCAAATATCAAACAATGCTTAAAATATGTCCAGGTAATAGAGGGGGGAAGAAGCAGGTGGATGCAGAACTCATTCAGAAGGGTTTGCCTCGATTAAGGAAGGAATAATCTGTCTCACATAAATAAAAAGGGGTACAAAAGGATAGCAGAGATTATAGGAGTGATGATTACACCAGCCTGACAAGCAGTTGAGTAGCAGAAAAGAGATTTAAAAATCAAAAAGAAGTAAAAATAGAAGCGTTTTTTTAAAAAAATCAAGTGTTCTTCTGCCCTCAGGAAAACCCTTATTATTTCTAAAGGTTCTGTTTAATAACAGGAATGCAGCAAGAGGTGAGGGTGAAGCCTTCCAATCCCAGTGACAGTACCTGCTCTTCCTCCATGAACTCCTTACTTACCAAGGGAAGTCATCAGCAAAGATGACTGCACAAAATAGCAAATTCTGTTTATAATAAAAAGGTCATTTTTAGTGCAGCCAGAAGGACCAAATTCCCAGCATTTCTGAAGGCAGCACATGAACCAACACTGTCAACACTTAACAGAGCATTTTAGCTGCAGTACAAAGACCCAGACACGGGGTTTGGTTTATTATGGGCTCCACTGCAAAGTTAAAGCAATTAAGTTGCAAAACGAAGCCAATTAAGCAGCCAAACCTAAGGCTGGAAGGCTTGTTTGATAGCTCAAAAGGTATCTGGTGGTTTTTAGCATTAGAGTTCAAAGCAGACGTATGTAAATCAACGTGCAGCACAGACAATGCTTCTCACAATGGTGGAATTCTTTGGCGGCGCCAACTGGTGTCAGTAAACACCAGAAGGAGTAGCTGAAAATGTTATTTGTTTATTATATATCATAATAAATATATTGCTATATATTTATTGTTATAAAATGATAGTGTTATTATTTAATTATATAT
>NW_010339853.1:764-983 GCF_000700745.2 Antrostomus carolinensis | reverse complement strand
AATCTACAATTACACTCACCAAAAAAAAAGAACCCAATAAAATGTATATAAAGCCAAAGAAAAACCCCAATAATTAGGAAAAAAAAACCCTATTAAATAAAAATAAACAAAAAAACCCCAGTGTAAAAAAAAAACACTGTAAAAAAATAAATAAAAACAAGAAAAAAAAGACAACTTAAAAAAAAAAAAATCAAAAATTACACTAACCAAAAAAAAACA
>NW_010339853.1:0-454 GCF_000700745.2 Antrostomus carolinensis | reverse complement strand
ACAACTTAAAAAAATAAAAAATAAAAAATATCTACAATTACACTCACCAAAAAAAAAACCCCAAAACAACCATAAAAACCATCTCCCACCACCACAAATGACCAGAACCCAAGAAAACAAGCCCTGGAGGACTGAAAAACCATAGAGAAGACCTCCCAGCAGCACAAACAGACCGAAGGAACCATAGAGTCTGCCATCCAGAAGGGCTCAGTGAGACGGAAGTGCTCTGGAGGACCAGAAAACCATAGAGAAGACCTCCCGGCAGCACAAACAGACTCCAAAAAAACCAAACCATAGAGTCTGCCTACTGGAATGACTGGATCGAATGGAAATCCTCCGCCAGAAGGAAAAATAATCCCCTAATCCAACTGGAACCGGTGAACTGGGACTTTGGTTCCGCTGCTGTCGCTGAAATGGGTCCGACTGGAACTAGGGGTACCCCTAGAAATTTCCA
>NW_010339852.1:0-856 GCF_000700745.2 Antrostomus carolinensis | reverse complement strand
CCCTTGCATGATCCCAGTGCCACCTAGGGTACCCAGTGCCACCCTGCTGTGTCCCCTTACATGACCCCAGTGCCACCCAGTGCCACCCAGTCCCACCCCGCCGTGTCTCCCATCACAATCCCTTCACCACCCAGTTTTTCCCTGTTCCGTGCCAGTGTGTCCCCCTGGTATCATCCCAGTGCCACCCTGATGTGTCCCCTTACATGATCCCAGTGCCACCCAGTGCTACGCTGGTGTGTCCCCCTGGTATCATCCCAGTGCTACCCAGTGCCACGCCACCCAGTGCCATGCTGGTGTGTCCTCCTGGCATGATCCCAGTGCCACCCAGTGCCATGCTGGTGTGTCCTCCTGGCATGATCCCAGTGCCACCCAGTGCCATGCTGGTGTGTCCTCCTGGCATGATCCCAGTGCCACCCAGTGCCATGCTGGTGTGTCCTCCTGGCATGATCCCAGTGCCACCCAGTGCCATGCTGGTGTGTCCTCCTGGCATGATCCCAGTGCCACCCAGTGCCATGCTGGTGTGTCCTCCTGGCATGATCCCAGTGCCACCCAGTGCCATGCTGGTGTGTCCTCCTGGCATGATCCCAGTGCCACCCAGTGCCATGCTGACTTGTCCCCTAGTATGATCCCAGTGCCATGCTGGTGTGTCCCCCTGGCATGATCCCAGTGCCACCCAGGGTACCCAGTGCCACCCTGATGTGTCCCCTTGCATGACCCCAGTGCCACCCAGTGCCATGCTGATATGTCCCCTAGTACCATCCCAGTGCCACCCAGTGCCACACTGGTGTGTCCCCCTGGTATTATCCCAGTGCCACACTGGTGTGTCCCCCAGTGCCACGCTGACTTGTCCCCTACT
>NW_010339851.1:0-19699 GCF_000700745.2 Antrostomus carolinensis | reverse complement strand
GGCCACAAGGGCACAGTGCTGGCTCATGGAGTCTTTTCCGTGAACTAGTCTTCAAGTTAAGTATCAGCCACGTATTGTGACCAGATTTTGTCTATACTTTCTACCAAGCTGCTAAAGTGGAGTAAAGCAAACTACTTCAACCATAAATTGTTTCAGCTTGACCCTGAGAGGTGGAAGTAAATTTGCTGCTGTACCTTACTCACAAGTTGTATTCCTAATACAGTCACTGCATCAGCAATCCAAGAGCATGGAAAGTCTGAGGCAATGTAAACGTGACTTGAAAAGAAATAAGGGTTCAGTAAAACTATCTTTAAGAGCGACTATATGAATACGTTGCTGTGGTCTGCCTCTAATCATTTCTGAAGGAAAAAAACCCATTGCTTAAAGAAGCAGACAACTGCAAACCCTAACATGTAGCCTTACTAATGGAGCAGTTGTAGCTGTAGCGCTGCCTTCCACAAGTAATAGCAGGTGGCTTTGTACATTTGGTGTTTAGAAAAACTTGTTTCAAGGCTTAGGTGTAAAGTGCTGCTATCATGCTGTAGCTATGTTAAGGTCAACAATAGCAAATGACATGCAGAGTACATACAGCAGCGCAGTAAGCGCCACACTTACTGCGGCCGTAGGTGCTTGTGATGCGTTTCAAAATTTGTTTTGCAACTTTTGGTCTTTTTTTCTTTTTTTTTAGGGGGGGGGAGAGAGGCACAGGGAAGATTAAATATCCTGATGCAGCAGTAATAAATTATGTCTGTATTGTCTTAAAGAGCTTTTAAAACTCCATAAATTAACTTTTAAAACTCCATAAAGTATAAAATTAGGACAAAAATTAGGCTATAGTATATGCCTGTAACCTAATTCATAATAAGAAAAAATAGCAGAACAATATATAGGAAGAAAGTAGTGTGGACAAAAAAGATAAAAAGTATTAAGTTGCTCTTATATGCAGTGATAATGGCATAGTCTTGTCAGTACGTTAATATCCCGCAAAAGGATGCATATAAAATCTATTGCTCTGGTGCACCATATAATTAACGAATTATGCAAGACATAGGAAATTTAGCACAAATGGGTAGACATTGACTTTTTCCCTTTCTTGAAAAGATTCTAAAAATTTCTGGTGATGATGTTGATGTTTGTACAGAATTTTTTGACAATAGTTTTAATCCTATTTACGATTAATAGCTGTACTTCGTGACAGTAACAGGAAAGTTGTATTCCTCTGCATTATACATGAGATGAGATTAGTGTGGTGAATCTATATTTTAAAGTTTAATTCTATTCTTTATTCTAATGTATCTTTATTAATTACAGTGTTTTAAGAGTTGATTTTGAAAGAAATTCAGAGAATTCCGGGGTCAGAAAAAGCAGCTCTTGAAAGTGTAGCTAAAAGAGCAGATTTTGAATGTTGAGAAATAATGAATGATGAGAAAGTAAAAGAGAAATATAATAATCTAGGAGAGTTTGATTTGAAAGGTGGAGAATTCAGTCCAAAAGAGAGGTTGGATTAGTACACTGAGTAATGGAAATGTAGAAAATACGTGGGTTAGAAAGGGGAAACGAATTCAGGTTCCAGAGGTCAGTAAATCATAATACCTTCAAATGATAAAATGTTTGCCTGTTTGCAGTTTCTATTTGCATGTGATAAAGTTGGAAAAATAAACATGAAAAACATTATTTTGAGAGTTTCTAGCTTTAAATAGATGTAAATTATTTTTCTTCCATTTGAAGAAGGCATCCGGAGAAAATGGATGACCCTGTTTCCTTTCATACTTTGTTCAAACACTTCTAGTAAAATAGTAGCAATAGAAGCATCCTTATTTTAAAACAACCGTAAAAGTGGCAATTCACCCTTTGACACTTGGAAATGTAGGCAGATTTCAAAGATGCAAGCTTGCTTTGTCAGTGCTGTTTTATTAAAAGACAGAGGGAAAATTGAAACAGATGAGTATTTATTGGAAACTTCTTATAACTTTATTGGTTCCTTCAGATTGCACAGTGTTTTTGAAGAAAAAAAATAGTGTGAGGCTAAGAATGTGGTTTAAGTTTCTATATTTGGAAAACAGAATTAGAAAAGGTTTTTCTTTTGTTTATGTCTTCAAAAGAAGTCAGAGATTTTAGCGCAAGGTTAAGGTTTATTATCTGAACCAAGGTAGTTTCAGAGTCAGCTGAGAAAGCGACCCTGTTGTGTTAACAGTTTATAAACATAGAAGTCATCCTCCCCTTCACACGAGAGACAAAAAATAGCCAAGGACAGAACAACAGCGTTGCCTCTGTGACTGGTAGTGTAGGAGGTTAGCGCATGTACGTTAAAGGTTGCATTTGTCGCTTCGTATCTGTGGAGAGGACAGAGGAAGAGAGGAGATTGATAGATGTTAAATAAAATCAGCATGAGGAGAATGACAAAGGCAGAATAGAAAGAGGGAGGGAAATTTTGCAGCTGTGGAGCATGACTTAAAAGTTTAAAGCCCATATTCTTCCCTCGTAACTAATACAGGGTAACATTTTAGGAATGGCAAAGTGATTGATATCACATGTGTAAGTAGATTGAGATAAACTCTTCCTTTCTACTTGGAATTTACTTTGGCTATCCATTAACTGCGGAGCGGTGCAGATACCTCATCTTCACTGGATTTTACGAAACTATTGCTAAGATGTCACAAATACTTTCAAAGGATGACCCTGTGGTGTAGGAGAGAATAAGGCTGGGTAGTAGCCATCAGTCGGCTGATGGAGGGATGTTCTACAGTCAGGGCTAGAGAACAAATTTGGTCTGACCCGGGAAGGCTTTTCCTGTGCGGCATTAAAGATGATTCCCTGTGAGGCTACAAGCACGTCAGCACTTCAATAAAAATGTCCTAATTTCTTCTTTACTTAAGAAGCTGGCTTCATGTTTCAGAAAAGGCTTCCCCCCCACCCCCCTCTTTTTGTAAGTCTAAAGGAGGACAAATATTTCTATTTTGTTACCGTTAGAAGTCTTTGTTAGTAACTTTGGCTTCCAATTCATTACTGCATTCATGTTTTCAGAGCCTGGTGTGAGAGATAAAACCTTTGCAAATGAAGACAGCATCCATTTTCTTTCTACCTCAGGCCACACAGAATTGATTGGGGTAATAAAATGACAGTACCATGTAATATACTGACAGCTCTTTAATTTGAAAACTAGTTCCAGGCTGATTCAAAACTTGTTTAAAGCTAATTTATGACTTGTGTAATTTTCAGCTGGACCAAGGTAAAGGATGATATATGAAAACAGATGCAGACCTAACATAATATATTCAAACCTGTCAGCTTGAAATTATCTGTAAAGGGTTTGTGGGTTGATTTGTTTTGATTCTCTTTTAGTTTTGTTTTATTTTAAAGTAGCAATGGCAGAAAAAAGAGCAGATGCTTGTCTGGTATAAATACCATTGCAAGACACAATTTCTTCATCATCTTGTTTCGAATGCAACTTTTTATGCTTTCTAGCAAAGTATTTTATGCATACTTTTTAATATACATCAATTCTCCATTTTCTTCAAAATCAGAAGCTGTGTAGAGTTTCTGTTTCATATGAGTCAGCATCTGTGCTGAGGGTAACATGGACTGGTAAACAATTACAATATTTTGATTCCATAACATTCTCTATGAATATACATGTTTATATATACATGTCCATATCATATTTACATATACAATACATAACTGTATATGTGTCTTGATTGATGAAATTTTGTATTTAATGGTCTCGATTTTAAAAATCAGAAAGTAAAAATAGTCAAGTCCTCAAATGAAGCCACAACTTCAGCATAGAATAAAATGTAAATATTCTCAGAAATCTGTCAATTATGTGTAGCCCACAAATAAAATCCACATCTGTTCTGTATACCCTATTGATTTTTCAGCATACTGTATCAGTGATACTTCTGCACAGCAAGGGGCAAAACTAAAAGAACAATGTTTGCTTCTATCGCAGTAGATGCAAATAGCAAAAATGCCCAATGGGATGAAGGGGAGAAAAGAACTGAATGCTTTGAAGGAGGTGCTGCAGTTGGATGCACCTTGCACCTTTGATTTCTCACCTCCTACCAGCCGTTGTCACCTTTGAACTCTACTGACCTGAATTAAAAAAAAAAATTAAAAGGCAAAAAAAAAAAATCCCAAAAAACCACCCCAACCCTGAATGTCCAAGACTCACAATTTAACCAGCTTCACTTTTGTACCAAGACTAGTAAGCAAGTTCCATCCCAGGACTAGAATATCAGATTTGTTATGTATTTGTGTCAAGCATGTCATTCAAATACTATTTTTTTTTTTTTTTTTCACAGAGCTATGATTTGTTCAAGCCAATGCTGTTGTGGTATCTTAAACTGCATGAACATTTAGGTCATATGAAAAGAGACACAGTTCAAAGCTGGACTCTTTCTAGCATAAACATAGTAGAATGTCAACACATTCCATGTTTCCTCTTCAACATTTTGTAAGTCCAAGAAGGATCATGTTCTGAGGAGCTTTGAGCAAAATCAGCATTGTGCAGGAAAAATGAGTTACTGAACATTCTGAATTTCTTTGTTTATGATGCACTTCTATTTTGATAAAGAATTTATATATATTTTCAGGGAAATTGAAGTACCACTTAATAGTGGTTTTCCTCCGTAATTTATTAATTAATATGATTAAATATTGTGATCCATTAAAAAGCTATGTCTTGATGTGTCCAACTTGAAAATGCAGGTATGTGAACTTTCATGTGTAGGTTGGAAAATATAATATTTTAATGAAGTGGGAAGGACTTAAGCACTAGAAAAGATATGTATCAAATTAATTATTGTGTGGGTTACGTGTCCATAACTGCTACACCCAGATCTGTTCCAGCTAAAAACCAGGACAGGCTCACAGATCAATGAGAAGTACCATTGATATTGGTGTCATCATACAAGACCTTGAAAAAATAAAGAAGTGCCTTTTTGCAAAGTCGGTCCCATATGTTCTGATATAAATAGTTATTAGGAAGTAGAAGAAACTTAATTTTAATTATTTTTACATACATTTTTTCTTTTAACACTTCTTCAGTAAAAATGTTGGTTTAGGTCAGAGATACAGATTTTTGGCTTTTCTTTACAAAAGTAAACAATACTAATACTTTTTCAGGTTGTTTAATTTGCTGAGTAAAAGCCAAGGTACTGGGATATGTTACCATAACTGTTGCTTACTTGGCCGTGTACTCAAAACACACAGAGAAGCAGCTTTATGAAGGTTCTCACTTGCACCTTGCAGCATTTTTATTGTTGTATGTTACATGAAAGGTTCTCATTCCACTTTCTGTATATGTTTATTTCTGAAAGATGTACTTCATGTGTTGCCAAACTAGTTCAGAGTGACATGTATTGCCTTTCTTGCATATGTTCAGGATCTATACAGTTTTCCTAAGAAGTGACAGCAGTGTGAAAAGAGAGAATAAAAACAATGTAATTGGAAAGGGGGACACATTTTCTTGGCTTGGTTTCTGAATAAGAAAATAAATTTGATTTCCATCCATCTCCTTAAGAATGGAAGTATTATAATAACTAGCTGGTTCTTGAGAAAACTATTGAGAAGGATGGGCAAGCTGCTTGGAAAGAAGATATTTGAGACTTGATGGGGGAAGAGAATTCGTGATGTGCTCATCCTGTTGAGGCAAGAGGAATGGAACGGGAGTGTATGTTTACCAAATTGCAGTTGCTCAGACCATTTTTGAAAACCATTGTTTGCTACTTTCAAAAATCATAAGTAACAAAAAAATGTTGCTACCATTATCTGGCCACAGGTAATAGCAACATAAAAGTTTGTTCAGACACAAAAGACAGGCAGAACTCAAGGAGAGAAGTCACTGAACCAAAGAATTCAGACAAGTACATCATTTTCTTCCAGCAGATGTGGTTGTTACTTTTGTTTTTGTAAGTAGCACAGAAAAGCTTCTATAAACATACTGAGCTGATAAATTGCATGGCAATGATTTAACTTTCCAGTTCTCAAGGAGAAAACAAAATGGTATTGTTCAGTACTTAGAGTCAGTTCATGGCCAGTTGGGTCAACGAGAAGAGATAGTGTCATTGCCATTTCTTACTGGAAACCCAACGGAGGTGGCCTTTGAGGAGCCCGTGCAAGTCCAGACCTGCTAGGGAAAACAGTGAGCTGTTGGGTTGAACATGAGGCAAAGTTTCTTTTGGAGGCATATAGAGCATGGGACTTCTGTACAGTCAGTAGAGGAGAATCTGACTTTTGTTATCACAATGCTAGAGATGTCTCTCCTTGTAGTTTACTGTGTTTAGTTGTGGTGTTGATATTCTTTTGAGGAACTGAGAAAGCTGAAAAACAGTGTTTTATTATTCCTGTCATGGAATTACTTGGGATGGTAGCTCTACCAAGGTGTCTCATTTTTCCTTTTGTTTCACAGATCCAGTTCTTATGCCCATAAAACAGTTCAGTGAAATGGCAGTTGGACTTCATTGTTAACATTTTAATCAATGGTATTGTCCAGTCATCGCTGAAAGCTGATTTTTCCTAAAATATCTTCTCATGCTGAACCTTAAATGTAAGGTGGTAGGCCACAGAATGAGCTAGAATATCCTTTTTCTAAGTCACAGAGAGGTAATGAAACAAAAAAGGCATTAAAAGCTTTATTTTAAATACTTAAGCTCAGAAGCTATTTTAAAGGGATTCACGTGAAAAGGTGAATGAAACAGAGATATTAGAGTATTCCCCCTCCAGGCCCAGAGATATTTTTCCAACTTTCTACCCTCCAGGAGCCCCTTCTATGTATTAATTCTTTTACGGTATCTGGTCTTACCTGTGATTCTCCATGTGATTCAGTAATGGTAGTTGGACCACAGTGTTCACTTTTTACCTTCCAACAGCCAAACATACACTGGGCTAAACTGCAAATGCTGAATATTATAATTATGAAATTTTAACTTACTTTTTAGAGGTTGTTATGTTGGAAAACTTAATAATGAGATTTGCAGCTTGCAGTTTCCAAAAGTATAATCTTGATTTCCTTGCAATTAATGACTTTAGGGAGAAAGTGATATATCAAAAGCACACATTCTGCTTGCTAAGCGATGACATCTAAAATATCTTCTGTAATGAGCATTACAACAGGCACAGTAGAGATAGTACTGATTAATGGATTTTTTTCCTCTGTAATAAAATTACTCAATCTGTGCAGTTATCAAAACCACTCAGAAGCAGTGAAAGTATTAAAGTGGTTTTGACTAATTGACTAATCTAGTCATGTTGCACTGCAAAATCAAGGTAATTTGGAAAACAGAATGTAAACTACTTAAGGATTTATTTATTTTTTTTTATTTTACTTTAGTGCTAAGGTTACTAATAGGCAGCCATCTCTACTAACTTTTCTAACTTTACCAGATTGTGTGCTATACTGGTTCATGGTGATTGGTAAAATACATTGGTGTGGGTTCTAGTATGGTCCCAGCTGTTTTGCAGAAACCTCTATCTTGAATAAGGGCATGAAATGTAATTTTCCCTTCCTTGAAGTTGAGGAACAGGGGTAGGTATGGGCAAAACAAACATGCTTATTCAGAACTTTGCAATTCTGAAATACTATATAGCTATTCAATAAGTCATATAATGCTCTTGTGAAGAAAGTAGTACCATTTAAAGAGAAAATAGCTGGCAGATGTTTCCGCTTCTGCGGTAAAAGAAGTTGCCCAGGGTAAAAAGAGTAGAGTTTTAGACCTAAAGTATTTTTCATTTCTCTGTCAGTGCTTAGAGTGCAGTTCCTCTGAAAAGTTTCATTTTCTTGGCGTGCTGCGTCAACACGCTGCTGAGGGGTCTATTTGTCTCTGTTGCCCTCAGGACTCCGAGCCGTCAAATGAGGTGGTCTCAGAGGCCCCAGGTAATGTGGTACCCTCTACCTCAAGAAGTAGCTCTGAAGAGCTGGTATCGGTGGCACAGAAACATCCAGAAGAGGTAGGACATTCTGTGTCTATTCTTTTACAAGATTAACTGTTGGGGGATACACATTTGCCTCTGTTTTTCATGCCTAGTGTTGTTTTACTCAGAGCAGGGATTTTTTAAAGCTAAAGCTCAATCTTATCCTCCCAAACCAGCAACATGCAAGACCAAGATAAATGTCAGGAACTTGATTAAAGGTGACTGTAAGCCAGGTGTATCCCATCTACTGCCTTTTGAATACTGTTTCTTATTATCAGTGGTTGGGAAAATATTCTTTCTTATTCCTGTCTTTCATGGCATGACAGTAACAGGAGTTTCATTAGATTCTGGCAAATTAAACTTTATGACACTAAAGAGTCAGAAGGAAATCTGTACATAGGTATATAGGTAAGTGTAAAGCTTTTGTCACCCTTCACTAAATTTAAATACAGCTAACTGATGGGTTGTGCAAAAAGAAAGACTCTTGCTAATACTGTGCCTTTTTTTGTGCCCTTGTTTTCAAAAAAATTTTACTAGGTGCTAATGATGTAGTATGATCCTAAGTCCATACTCCCTGTTATAAGAAAAGGTGCCACCTTGTAAGCTAGTTCCATAAAGTAGCCAATGACTTGGGTTTTTTTCTATCCCTGCAATGTGTACCTGTCGCAGTACACCATAGCTGGAGGAGAGATTGTCTGCAGAATTCGGACTCACAACTTCATTTTATGGTGGCAGTCATCCTTTCAGAGAACCATTATTATCCTTAAATTAACCCTTCCTGTGAAGGTTCATTTGAAGTAGCCTTAAGATTATTAATCTTGGCTTCCTCAAACAATTTAGTTGTTGTTGTTATTATTATTATTATTAAAGGTATTCCAAGTACCAGGTAATACAAAGTCTAGTCTTTCCTGCTTTTTTTCTCAGATTTCTTTTGACTATAACCTTCCCAATAAAGGAGAGCATGAAATAATAGTCATAGGAAATACAGTGCCATTTATTAGTTCTTTAGTGCAGTCTTTAGATAATTATCAAATACCTTCTTGAATTTCTCCTTTCCTCTGATAATTTTCTCACTTTGTCTGAAGAAGAGGCAAGTCTGCAGTACAGGCCCAGGAGAATTCTTAAGAATGTCTTTTGGATTAAGATCAAATACGTACTTCACCTATTTTGAGTATCACCACATACTCTAAGATAGAAAGTCAGGTTACCACATCTAAGCAGTCCTGAGCATAGAGTAATTTAAGCTTTTAGTAATACTTTTGTATATATTCTTGGGTAGCAAAGGAACTTCTAGTCTATGGAGGGCCATGAGTTCTTGCCTCTTAAGTCTCAGCTTTGCCAACTTATCTCAGTCCACTAGAGAAATTAAAATTGAGAGCACAGATGATGTTTAAAAATAATTAAAAAAAGGAAAAGTACTGCAGAAAGAGGAATGAAAATTGGTTCTTTTAGTAAAAGACGACAGAGGGGAACATAGGTATACAGTTTTTGCCTTTGAGGAATAAAAAGCAGCGAAACTAGGCGGGGGAGAGGAGACTTCAGAGAATTGAAAGAGGGAAGTAAACCATAGTTTATGTTGAAGCTGGTTTACGCAATGTGGGGAAATAAAATCTTATATGTGTTCTGTAAGGGAATGAGACTTTCTCCAAACATAATTACTGTAGTTTATATAAAAATAGAGAGGTGAGTCAGAAAGAGTTTTGTGGTTGGATTTGCAGGGAACCTTGAGAGGGGAGCACCAGTATGCTGAATTTCCAAATTCAGAACCCACCATGAAACAACCCATCTAATTTAAGTATGGGTAAGTCAGCATGGTAAACAAACATTTGTGAATTGCACCCTAAAAACCAGGTCTTTAATGAAACAAAACAAAACAAAAAAAGGTGTTTGCAGAACTTTACTTCAACTAACACCCTTTTTATTTCTCATTTTATTTGAAGTCTCCTGGTACATCACTCCCTTATATTCTTTCCGTATCTGCTAACAAGTTAATTTGGAATTAACTACAGCTCCTAACTGATACATAATTTGTATAATAATTTATATCTTATCTGAATTTGACCGATCAGCATTGGTGAGAAGTTAGTTGTTAAGGAAAAGCTCAAATGCAGCATTGGGAAAGAGAAATAGGAGAAAATGGCTAACAGACTAAGGATCTCAGGAAGGTGGAGGAGAATTGAGAAGGAAATGGAAAGTAATGTTCAAAAAGAGTCTTGGACTTGCAAATGTGAGGCGAGAACAATTTCTAGTAGGAGAAAGTAAGGAAAATCCCATGAGTTGATACATTAATTTGTATAAACCATATTTTTTTACCTGCTTGCAATTTGTTTTCCTCTTAGATGGGCCAGTCTGAATCTAACAGTTACTGTTGTCATCAGTTTTAACTTTGTGGGATATCATTTGATGACTCAGGAGAGACTTTATTTTGCTTGTTCAGTCCTTCCTCCTAGTTGAAATGATGGTTGGATTTTGAGTTCTACTCAACAGGAGAGTAGAATGGCATCCACTCTTCTTACTACCTCCCTTATTCCCAGCCTCTTTTCATGCTCTAAAATCAGATTTAACACTGTGTGGGATAGAGACAGTGTCCAGCTATGTGGCATATGACAAAAGCCACTGCAGAAATAATGAATGTGTTGTGTGTTTACATTTAGATACCTATGAAATTTTTGTACCTGTGAAGTATTCAGGAAAGGATGTGTATTCATCAGTGTATCTCAAATGCAGAAACACTTTGGGTTATAAATTAACCAAACTGTGTTTAAAGTTAAAAGATACCTTATTGTCTGTTTTCAAAAGCCCTGCAATCCTCAATAAAATTTAAGTTGTATAGATTTGAATGCTTGAATGATTTAAATTAGTATCAGTACTAAAATAAGGAACTTTCCTGTGTGATTGGTGAGTTGATATTGTACATATTTATTGTCTTTTTTAAGAGATAGAATTGAAAGAAAAATTAAATGCATTTGAAAGGGGACAGATGTGTGCGATCCTAATTTCAGTGTCATTTCATTAGACATTCTTATCAGTTTCTTAGGAAATTGTAGAATAACACTCTTTTTCATAGAATGTTATACTAAATTATATAGTTTTGGTGGTTTCCCTCTAACAGTAATGCTTAAAATAGGCATTTTGTCCCCACTACTATTTTAAAATTCAGAGCTATTCATCTATTGTTAGTATGCCCTGAGTCAATACATTGAATTATATCTCTGCTATCACACATTCTTTACCACAAACTGATGAAAGAAAATTCTCTGGATGTGTTGATTACTTAAGATTCAGAGCTTTTAAAATATTTTGAATGTACAAATAGACTTGCTTGAATAACACTGTAATGGTTTGAAAAAACTGAAAGGCTGATGAAGTAGATGTCATGAGCCTTACACTGTTTCCTGTGGTCACTTTCATTGTGCATCTGGTAGTTGTAGTATATTTAGTAAATATATTTATGTAGTTTTTTAGAGGAATATATAGTGACATTGGAGAAAGTGAAGGTTTGTTGTTAAAGGAATTTTGCTTTCCCTTTTTCATACAGTGGCTAAAGAGTATGACCAAGATGGGTGGGCTGTATCTTGATACCATTTCTCATAAGCAGCACCTCAATGTACGGGGAGTGGTGGTGTCAGTGGTTGGTTATCTAAGTAAGAAGAGACTAGTTTTGACAGTTCCCTTATACCTGAGTCTCATAAGAGGCATTTCTTCTTCTTTAATTAGAAGTAAAACAGAAATACATGAGTTACGTGTATTAATTTCCTTGGCTGATCCTGTGGCAAATCAATTAATCATGTTTTAATAATGTAAACCTCGAGGCTGAGAGAACTGTTCTTTCTGAATGGCTTCATTGCCAGAGCAGGACAGATACAGATGAAATGCTGTGCCATACTCTCTCTTTCCTAAAAAATTAATTGAACAACTACCCAAGCCCCTCCTTTCCCCCACACAGAAGCATGTGTATATGTTCTGGAGCATTTTATGGTAAAATAATTATGGTGTGACTATAGCATACGAAGATGAATAGCTTATGTATCTGTGGTGCTTTCCAGGTTCTGTATTAAAACCATAAAAGCTGTGCAAAGCGTTGTGAATCTCAACTAAAGAAAGATTAAGATAGGTACCCATTAATCTGTTTCTGAACTGTTAGACATTCAGTGCTTGCAGTTTATCTGGATAGAGCAAAGACTTTTTTTCCATTAGTAATGCACAGCTGAGGTATAGTGTTTTCTTTTATAGGAAAAGATGTGTCCCATACTTAAGTCATCTTCCATTAGTCATAAGTAGGGTACGAGCAGCTTAAAAGAGTTATAGAATTCAGTGTCAAAATAATTGCATTGTTATTGTAAAATCTGGAGGAGCCATGTGCATTATTTCATATTTGAGGAAAAGGAATGTTTCTTAATTTTATGTATCTTTTTTTCCTTGGGTTATCTTCCTTCCTTTGTCTCTGGATAAAACCTCTCTCAAAAAGTCCCATTGCCTCTTCAAGTTAGTACAAAAGGAGATTTTTAATTTTTTTTTTAAACCCAAAGCAATATACTTAATCAGTGGAGTGTCCAGTCCGTCCTTACGCTGGTGAAGGGTCTAGAGCTCAAGTCTTATGAGGATGAGCTGAGGGAGCTGGTGTTTAGCCTGGAGAAAAGAGGGCTGAGGGGAGACCTTATTGCTCTCTACAGCTATCTGAAAGGAGGTTGTAGAGAGGTGGGTGTCAGTCTCTTGTCACAAATGAAAAGCAATAGAATGAGAGGAAACAGCCTCAAGATGCACCAGGGGAGGTTTAGAGTGGATATTAGGAAGAATCTATTAACTGAAAGAGTTGTGAAGCACTGGAGCAGGCTGCCCAGAGAATTGGTGGAGTCAACATCCCTGGAGGTAATTAAAAGACATGTAGGTGTGGTGCTAAGGGACATGGTTTAGTGGTGGACTTGGCAGTGCTAGGTTAACAGTTGGACTTGATGATCTTAAGGATCTTTTCCAGCCTAAAGGATTCTATGATTCTATGTTCTGAATGAATTGAATCAAAAAGTAATTCCATGGCAAAGCTTTTAATAATGGTCGTGTGATATTTTCTCTATCTGCAATTATTAGAAGACTTAAATAACTGGATTTCCATCATTGACATCTTTCATTTGAGAAAATAATCATCATGTAAAATAAGCAATGGTAAAAAGCAGAAAGATGATTTGCACTCTTAGAGAACACAAGAAAATATTAGAAAAAATATTCATTTGAATACCTATATGTATAAATGCAAAGCTTTTATGTATGTGCTTGTGAAAGACAGTGTGTTCTTTTCTAAACTTCATAGGCATATCAGTATTTTCCCTCTGTTCTGTGTAGCGGCTAGCTTGAACTCATGTAACAGAACTGTGTCAGACTGCTTTTGCTATAAATATGTTGTTCTTCCTGACTCATTGCTAATTGAAAAAAAAAAAAAAATACAGTTACCTATATAGAGCGGGTTGGACTGTATATTTACTCTTCAACACTAATTTTTTTTAGTTCAACTTACAAAGAGCTTTGCTGCTCAGAAAAGTCATTGGAAATTTCCATGCTGTATGGAGCTAGCAGACAGTTTTCTGATGAAAAATCTAAGTGATAATTTACTAGTTATTCCATATCACAGATAAATAATCCCCCTTTATATCAGTTTTAAAACTTCGGAGCCATGATGGTTTTCACACTTTCAGAAACTTTTCTTTTATGGTCCTGTTCAGAGCATTTTACAGAATATTTATTGCACTGCTCTTTGTTTTCTTCGAGTGGCATCAAAGAGTTGCAGCAGATTACAGATCTGGAATTGCTCTACATTTAGAATATTTTCTAGACCTAAATCAGATTCATTGTAGAGAAGACTGAAATTCAGTTACTTGGTTGAAATTTGGTCATTTGACCCATAATCCAGCAACTCGTGTCAGCGTGTGAGTTCCAACCATCGGACTCATTCAGATATTTTGGCACTCAGGAGATTTGTTTCATTTTACTTTTTATGCTTCTACAAGTAATTATTACGATTACTGTAGTTCCCATTAATATTTCATAACAAAAGTGCTAAGCCACATGCCTGAAAAGTCTTAGAGTCTAACTGTGTTAAAAGTGAATTAATAATGAACAGAGAACATAATACCTTTGACTTCTGAAGTGATTCCTTTGTAAAATAAACTGGGAAATACACTAAGCATGCAAATGCTCAGGAGTTAGGAATGAATATTTTCCATCTAATCTCTTCACATGACTGTTTTATGTAATCTTCTTAATAATAAAACATAAAGGCTGCAAGATGGCTGGAAAATGCTGTCATGCAGTTCTGCTTTTGAAGTAAAAATTTATTTCTGTATATTTAAGCAGTAAATGGCCTTATGAAATGAGAGCTCCTCTTAGAAGAACATTATTAATTTAAAAAATGAATTAGGTCTGTTTAAAATTTCCACAAATCCAAGACATTTTTCTTTATTTAACCTTTTCACAGTCTCTGCCCTTCTTTAAAGTACATTCAGTCCTGTATCATCTGTTACTCAGGAAGGTATTTAATACATGACTTGGCATCATTTGCATTATACAAGAAGATTAACTTTACAAGCTCTGCTATTAATCTGAGTAGCTCTACATATTGACCTATGAAAGAACATAATTAAGTTAGCTTAATTAAGTTAATTAATTGTTACACTCTGATGAACTTACTATTGAGAGGAAATTAAAGGCAAATAGAAAATGGCATTCATTGGTTTTAAATCATATTTTAAAGGATTTTTCAAAGATACATTGTATTTCAATGATGAAAATACCTATTGTATAATAACCAAAGCAGAGGCAATTAAAAATATCAAAAGCTAAGAATCTCTGCAGTATTCTCTCTGATTGCCTGACATTCAGCCATATTTCTAAAAGCAATTTTAAAAGTGTGCTAGAAATTTAGAAAACTGTTGCGGGTTTTTTTTTTTTTTCCCAGTACCCAATAATTGAATTCAGAAATTGATGCCACTGTCTACACACAGACTACAGAGAAAATCACACTATAAAAGTTAGGTAAGTGTTGTAATCCGGTATCAGATTCTCCTTCTGGGGAGAGAAAAGAGGGAAGGACTGAAAGAGAGCACAGGGCAGCAAGCAGTACCCCACCAAAAGTACATACTCGCACACCAGCCTAGGAATGTCTTTCTCTAGAAGTGATGGAGGGGAAAGGAGAGATGCTCCTGGAATTTCCTCCATCAGCTGCATCTCTGTTGTCAGGAGTGCCTGCAAGTTTGCTGCAGGAAAATACTCAGGGTCACAGCACAGATCCTCTGCATGGACAGACCCTCCGCATGACTCCAACATCTGGGGCGCGTTCTTCAACCTTGATACACACTGATGTGTACCTGGAAGATCCATTCCAAGTAGCCATAATTAATAAAAAGAAAAATAGTGAAACATGCACAAATGTGCCACAACAAATGCTGCCAAATGAGCAGTTTATTAGTCTGTGAGATTCATTAATTTTACCGTGGCTTTAGTTTGAAATTAATTTGTCTGAATAATTATTAATTCTCTACAAATTTTTCCCCAGATATATAGATTTTTCTGGATGGCATCCTCAGTGATTTTAGAATTTCATGCTTGCTTTCTGTTATAAAAATGGTTGATTACTTTAACTCAAGTGAAAACAGTGTTTTTTTCCTGAGATATTATTCTTTGGCATTTCTGGATCATATGAAATGGTCATTGATCTTTGGATATATTATCTGGAAAAATAGCAGCATTGAAAATGGGAAGCCAGTGGCATTTAGAATCACTTGTGTACAAGTTTGTATTCATATTCTGAATATAGCCAAGGAATTTCATTCCTTCAAAGAGAAAAAAAAAAAAATCTTTCTTTGTATGATATTAGATTCTTTTTTATATTGAAAAAAAAAAATCTGAATTATTCTTTCAAATGGGTAGGATCAGAAAAAGCAATTAAATTACAGCTACTGTATATTTAATAAGACACACTGTTTTTCTTTTAACACCTTGCCCACAAAAAAAAAATAGTTTTAATTTTTGTAAATTCAATTTGAAATGGACATGTTGTTCTATTTGGCCACTTTAAGGTGTAATGGAGCATTAAACAACTGGTTATATTCCGAGAAGAAAAAACAGCTTTGATTTCAGTTTGACTGCTGTGCTTTAAATCATAAAATTTTTTTTTTGAGCGTGGGAAAATAGTAGCAAGTTGTACAAGTTGAAGGTTGTTTCCCACCTGCTGTTTATTTTGATAGCTGTACTGATGTCGGTGGACTTCAGTTTACCTGTGTGCACTTCCTGGTCAGCTGTGACTGGATTGTTTTGAGGTATTCATGCCGTGGCATAGTACCATGGCAGGTAAACTACTGTTGTAATTTGCTGTGTGGCACGTGTGATACACAATGGAAATTTTCTCCTGGGGGAAAGTAAATTTAACTCCTTTAACTCCTTTCTTCTATATGTTACGTACACATTCTTAGTCTTCCATTTTTTCTTTTGTGAGGGATTTGTTGTCTTCTCTCTTATCTGTAATATTTGAATGAAAAATTAAGCAAATACCTTCTCTAGTCATTGTATGCAGTGTAAATATTAGACTTCACATTGCACTATGTGAACAAAGCAATGATCTTTTTTTCTAGGTAATAAATAATGTTAGCAATTTTCTGTTTTGTTGTAATATGACAAGTTGAAAATATCATCAGAACCCTTTTAAGGTATTATAGTCTAGATTTCGAATAACGAAGCTTGAGCAGTGCTGAAAATTTCAATGTCGTCTTTAAGGTAGTGAAGATAAGCAGAGGTCAGTCAGTAGTCATTAATAATGTAGTTTATATAGATTTTTCCCTACCCAGTTGTTTCAGGGTTATCTCTGAACTGCACTGCAATCCCAATAGTGTCGCAATGCTGCTTCTTCAAAGTGTTGTTTCTTTAAATATCTCTCACTGTTAAGCAGAATATTTATGAGACAGTAGTACCTAAATATTTTAGCACAGTATGATCAATGGTGTGTTATTATTAGAATAGCTTTTTGCTATTAATATGTATTTTTGTGATAATAACATATACATTAATTTGCCCTAATTAACAGTAGACTAAAACTAAAACTATGTTAACACCAAGTATGTCTTTTCTGAAGACTATGAAGTAGATGAACACACACCATTACCTTTCATAGCCCTCATTGACCTGCTAAGTCCTTCTTAAGGGAACAGTTTTCCTACAGTTATTTTTTTTTTTTTAATTTTATAAAGAGGCTACACAGGTAGTTTAGTCTCCCAAAACCTCTAGATTACTTGGAATACTCAGAATTGCATATTCTATGCTATAGTTACAGGCTTTGTTTTATTTAGAAACTGAAAATGTTGCTGAAAATACAGTTAAATTCAGAGGGACTTAGATTATGATGAGGAGTGGTATTTTGGGGAAGTTAATTATCCAATGTCCAGTCCTGATATGTTTTACTCTGGTAAAATTCTTGTTTAAATTGATTGAAGTCAGCACAGGAAATTGAAGATAAGTAGGAGAAATTAGCACACACCTGCCAATAAAAATACTTTTTTGTCCCCTCATAAGGGACTGCTTTGGTACTATTCTATATTTTCCATATGCACAAAAGAGGTGGAGACATGCCTATTGCACAGTTTAGCTGGCTAAAATTTTTTGTCTAAACCTGCACAGATTGTGCCAGTGTTCACTGAGAAAGATGCTTGCAGAGGGCTTTTCAGGGCACCCAGAGTAGTCTTTAACCTTGGGGAATGCATTTCACTGCTAGCTAAGAGAGGGGCCTAGAGATGTTCTGCAAGTCAGTAGCCAGCAGAACAAGTCCTCAGTCAGTTCACACTGGCCCAAACCCATGCGGCTGCTGAACAGACAGTCTGTTCCCACAGCCCGCCTGCTGGTCTCATTGGACCAGAATGTGAGTGAGCTGGGTCAGTGGGCTGATCTGGCAGATCATGGGGTGGCATCCACAGAGGGTGGAGGGATTGCATAGCTCTGGACTATGACCTCCCTCTTCAGTGGCAGCCTGCTGTTAAATGGTCCAGGATTGACAGTGAGACTGCATTGTCATTTCAGTGCTCTAGAAAAATTAAATGAAAATAACCCTCAAAATATCCATTAGTGTTTCTGGCTTTCATGTATTGGCCAGTTTCTCTGTATTTATCCATTCAAAAGGAAAACTTTTTCTTCTTTTTACAGCTTTCCTCTCTCTTTAGCCCACAAGAGTAGGCTTGTCATATTTGGGTTGTTCAGGAGATTGACTACAATTAAGAGCTACTGCTTAACGTTGTAACTAATGAAAATCCTGCTCTTCTCTCTGCAAATTAGGATCAATTACTACTTGTAAGGTTTTCAGACAGGCGATTAGTTACACAAAATTTAGACTGTGATTTAGAATCAAGAACTGCAGGTGTTGGAATGCACAGAAAGTGGCATGTGTGTGCTTGCATCTTTGTGGCATTTATTGTGATCTTTATCAGAAGAAATATTTTCAGACTGTTGGTGCACAGAGGCATATCCACGCTTTGCTTGTTGGAAAACTGTCACCGTTAGCTTGGATTCAACAAAGTATAGGGAACCATGTTCAAATCTAGGACTCTAACCTGAGCATCCTCTCTCCAAAAACCGAGTAAATGTAAGTAGTAGGTTCTAATTTGGGCTAGATTTACAATCAAAATTGCAAAATGAGCAGTCAATGTAGAAAGTTGCCTTAAATCTGTACAACTGTGTGGTTCCCTGCATGTTCGCTAAACCTTTGATTGCACTCGACTCCAGTTTTCTCCAAATTTTCAATAGACTTTTTGCGTGTAGGCACTCACTATAGATAAATCCAATTAATCCCATATTGGTCACACAGGGTGGGTATTATAAGATGCATATCCATAGTTTAGGAGGATAAAGATAGGCCTTTAGAAAATACCTTCTTAGAGAAGTGTAGAAAATTAAACACAAACTCAAGAATAAGGGCATATTTGTTCTAATGTAGCTCTGAATCTGGGAGGTGTAATACTCGGAAGACAAAATATGAAAAAATAGGAAACACGAAGAAAGAGAACATAAAGAAAGGAGCAGAGCATTTTTTTCTGCATTTTAGATGCTTATTTTTATTCTCATTTTCTGACAGTCTTTGTTTATATATTTAGCTCTTTGAAAAAGATCTCGGCAAGTCAGCATTTATAAATGGATTCACCCGTAGAATATAATTTGTGTGTGTGCATGCTGTGCAAAATTTTATATGTTTGTTTCTGAAAAATGTTGCTTGTTTTAACAACCTCTTTATAGTTTCAAGGGTGGTATTTGAAATGGGGATAGAGGCAAAAATTAAGCAGTGTCATCCAGAGCCTGTAGATAATCCAAAAGTCACTATTGTTCATATTTTAGCCTGATAAACAGCACAGTAAAAATAACCCAATTTTGAAGTTGTGTTGTTACTTGAGAAAGCTTTCAGTATCTGCAGAGGCACCAAGTTATTAAAAAAAAGGAAGCACATGAAAAGCCAGACCCAACCCCAGTTCCTGTAAGAAGGATTGAATAAACTTCCTTCTTTACGGCAAGCATGACACCCTGCAAAATCTCTCCCTATGCCATGGAGGGAAATACATTTTATCCCTTCATCCCTTCCTCAAGATCTCATGTAGAAACACTGAACACTTACAGAAAATGTGAAAATAAACTTCTAATTACAGAATCACAGAATCACCTAGAATTGCCTAGATTGGAAAAGACCTTTAAGATTGTCAAGTCCGATCATTAACCTGGCACTGACAAGTGCATACTTTGTGTCAACTCCCCAGTCAGACATTCCTAG
>NW_010339850.1:40642-52553 GCF_000700745.2 Antrostomus carolinensis | reverse complement strand
TTTAAGAGCTTTCTTTAACCAAGATTTGAATAAAACAAATGTCCTTAAGTAGAAAAATGAATGAGATGAATGTATGATTATAGCCTATATTAGAGAGAACGGATCTAAGGTTACAGCACTGGAAGCAGAAGGGTGCACAGGCAGTTCTGACCCCTAAACTTTACAAGAACTTTGTTCTGCGGTCCTAAAAAACACCAAACTTCTGTTTGGTTGCAAGGTGTGAGCACAAAAGAGGGATACAACAGAACAGTAAATATGCATTGTGAAAAAGGAAAAAGACAAGAATTATAATTTTAAACTGTATATAAAAATTTTCATTCTCCTTTCCCTTGTATCTCAGAGAATAAAAAGATGTTTTTTTAAATTCTTTCTAGTTTTATATGACTGGAATGATTACAGCTTCTTGCTGACTGAAAGCAGATTAGGACAATACTTTCTCCTCAGCTACAGGAAATCCAACATTTTCATTAGTATTTTGCATTGTGTGATTATAAAGGAAAGCAAATTCTATTTTTTCTACATTTTAAATAAAGGGTTATTGCAGTGGCATCTGCCAAGCAGTCAGCTTGTATAAATAACAGAACAAGCATCCATTGTCTCTCTACTGACACAGTGCCAACAACTAGGTCCCCATTTTCCACCTTTTGCGGTGTTTAGGAGAGGGTGCTGTCCTTGTCCTAGGTTTTGCTATCTATTGTACTTCATTATCTAGTAAAACATCGATTGTATGAATTTTAGGTTTTTAATGCATTGAGTATTTATAACTATTTTAAATCTACATTAACCCTAAGCTGATGACTATATTACATCTTTTTGGTATTAAAAAAAAAACCAAAAAACAACATGTTTTCCCAAATTTTGCTTTTGTAGTCTGCTAAAGCCTATATTCAATCAATATATCATTAAATCATCTAAATTATCCTTCAAGAACAAACAAAAATTTGTCTTTTCCTGTATCACAAGAAGAAATGTTACAGTTACTGTGGATTTTATAGTACTTGACATCTCTAAAGGAACTAGACTTGCAACACATAGTTACTTCCTATATGCTTCTACAATGAGTAGGATCCTTTCCTTAACAACATGTACTAATTTAGTTTGACAGTGCTGATCAAATGGGATGAGTTCAGCAGAGACCACCAAGATGTCCAGGGCTGGAGCGCCTGCCCTGTGAGGAGAGGCTGAGGGACAAGGGCTCATTCAGCCTAGAGAAGGGATGACTTTGGGGCAACCTGACAGCAGTCAGCCAAGGGAAGCTGTGCAGTTCCTTTCTTTTGCTGCTCATTTTTAAGACTCAACTGGATTAAAGCCCTGAGCAACCTGGTCTGACCCTGATTTGAGCAGGAGGTTGGGCTAGAGACCTCCCGAGGTCCCTTCCAGTTGGCATTATCCTGCTGTCCCATGATTCTGAGGTTTTTCATGCGAGATAAAAGCAAAGAAATAAAAGCAAAGTTTTCATCTAATCAGATAAATCAACACTTACTTTGAGAACTATTTTCATAACACAAAATAATTAACCAGTTCATTATGTCCACACTTTGTGTAAATACTGTGATATCGATTCTCCCTGTCTGTGAGTTTATGGCTGTGTACCTCAGAATATTCACCAAAAGTGCCAAGGGGTTTGTATAATTCCAGAAAACAGAGTTTACAGTTAGTTGATGCTCTGGGGTTTTCTGGTGTGATACATTTTTACATGAAAGCTGACAAGAAACAACGATTCAGCTAGTAGAATGAAAACGTAAAAACATTTAAAATCTAAAAGAGTAAAATCTGAAATAGCATATGAGATCCTATGAAGAAAACAATGTTGGTTTTAAAAGATCCCAAATAACAGAAAACAGGATGATTTTAAGGCCACCTTTTCAGTTCACTGCTCTCATGCCATCTGTATCGCTGTCCATTTCCCAGTTAAGGTTTGAGCAGCCTTGTCTAACCGGCTTTAGTTGCCCACTGTTCCCAAAGGACATCACCAGCAGCTGTAGATGAGCTGGACCATATGAGAATCTGGAACCTCATCCTCTGTATTTGCTTTACAACCCACAAAGAAAAATCCTCAAGCAGCCAAAGTAACTCAATTTCTTAAAACCCACTTATTTCAATATTAATTACACAGAAGCAACTGGTGCATCCACAATGTGCAAAGCAACTTACAAGGGAAAGGCAAAACCTTCCTCTTTAATCTAAAGCTAGAAAATGTTCCATCAAAAACCAAAATGTCCACAGGCTTCACCCCAGAGCACATGGAACAGGTTTTCCTTCCTAAGGCTTCACCAAACACTGAAACATTACACTCCTTGTCTAATGTTTCTTTTCCCTCTTCCCACTGTCCCAGAGTTTTGCAGAGGACTGCAAAACAAATGAAGTACACAAGCCTTTCACAGACTGATAAAAATCAAATTAAGGAAGAACCTGCCAAGGTTGTTATTGAAGAAGTGTTATTCTCTCATTCTCACTTGCCTCCTGCACGCTGGGAATATGGTGAACCCCTTGAAAATATGCAGGGTCACTGATCGTACAAAGGACAGTTATTTCTCCTGCATGGTTTTTAATTTTCAGTCAGATTTATGTGTTGGAAGAAAACATATATCCATTAAGACCATACCAGTTCACAAATAGAAATAGGCAGATGAAGTAGTGCCTTAGAAGAATAATTAATTCCATCAGCCACTGAAAAAATGACAAATTTGTTAAGTATCACAGAACTCCATCTAAAAGAAGCAGGTAGAATGACATCAGGTAGATGGCAAAAACTGGAGAGACTATGGTGAGAAGGTCTGGCATCAATAACAAGAGCTGGACATACTGGGGAAAAGTTGGAGGGTATCTGCAGACCCTGGAGGTATTGCTGGTGAGGCTGAGACATGGTGTGAGGGCAGCTGGGAGTACTGCGGTGTGGGTGCTATAGAGAACTACTGCCCAAAGAAGCAGCTACTCAAAGCATAGTTAGGTGTTTCTTCAACAAAGATGTTTGTTTCAGAAATGCCCATTTGAGTTAATGTCCTAAGGTTCAGATTAAGAAATACTCAAAAGAGAGAGATCAAAATTATCTAAATTGTATCAAACTTGTTTCCCACCTGAGCCAGACAGATAAAATAATAATAAAAAAAAAAAATTAAAAGAGAACAATCTATTCTCTGTATCCTTCCACAGCAGGTCATAGAATCATAGAATGGTTAGGATTGGAAGGGACTTTAAAGATCATCTAGTTCCAACCCTCCTGCCATCAGCAGGGACACCTTCCACTAGACTAGGTTGCTCAAAGCCTCATCCAACCTGGCCTTAAACACTTCCAGGGAGGAGGCATCTACAACTTCCTTGGGCAACCTAGTCCTTCCTTGGTCCTGTCCTCCAGCCCTGCTTTCCAAACCAGCAACTTTCAGCAGCTGTTAGGGCTGAGCAAAGCCCTTGTGCTCTCCTTGCAGGGTGTTAGCAATGCCCTGGCACCCCCTGGTGCCGGTCTCCACTTCTACTGCAGCTAGGAACTCTGCTCGCTGGAGCTGGCACTTTCCCCCTGCTAAGAGGAAATGGCCTCAAGTTGCACCAAGGGAAGTTTAGATTGGATCTGAGGAAGAATTTCTTTACTGAAAGGGTTCTCAGGCATTGGAACAGGTTTCCCAGGGCAGTGGTGGAGTCCCCATCCCTGGAGGTATTTGAGAGTTGTGCAAACATAGAGCTGAGGGACATAGTTTAGTCAGGGACTCGTCAGTGTGAGGTTAATGATTGGACTCGATGATCTTAAAGGTCTTTTCCAATCTGGGCAATTCTGTGATTCTGAGCCATGGGTAGACTTTTTTCTTTCTCCACTCAGGAGACCATGGCCTGCCCACACAGACTCCTCTTCACACCCGAGAGAGGATCACAGGAGCATTAAGAAAATCCAGGCTGGAAGGGATCTCGGGAGATCTCCAGACCAACCTCTTGCTCAAAGTAGGGTCAGATACACTATTACAGTCCTGCTATGCCTTTTGCCATGTTGCCCAACAGCATGCCAGACTCACAGTTCTGTTTTATGTGAATATTTTTGCATAACAAAATACTGCTAGGGTTATCAAGATTATTTTTAACAAAAATTGCTGTGTAAATTTTAGCTTGCATTGGTCAGTCGCTTGACATGGACATAAATACTCTCAATTTACAACTCATTTGGACAGGAACATCCCATACAATATATTGTTCCAACAATAATGAGACTGAACCCATGTTTCTCACTAGGAAACAATCCATGATTTATCTCACTCAGAAATAAATTACCCACTAAGCCACATTGCCATAATATCTCCTTCTGATATTGTTTGGATGATAATTCTTTAAGCCTTTTATTAAAAAGGACATCAAACTCTAAAATCCCTTCTCTTAAAGTAAAGTATTAATAAAGAGATTTACAACCACAGCCTTGAAAGAAACCAAAGTAACGGAGAATCTAAGCAATAACGTTAAGTACTTCCAGGATAGATGATTCGTCTCAGTTCTTTGTTACTGACTCATTTTTCCTCTGAGCACAGATTTGTTTTCAGAAATCTTTGGCAGAATGAGCACAACACTAGAATAAATCTTTGCAGGAAAATATCTTGTTGTTCTGAGACTTTTTAGCACAATCCCAACGCTGGATTCCCTATGTCCCAGATGAACAAAAAATGGCACTATTGGGTGAACTGCAACCAGACATCAACTCTTCATTACTTGCTAATGACAGTTTCCAATCAAAAGGAATACATTGGGAACAGTTCAGTGATGTTGCCAGGAAGGTGAACTTTTCAAATACACACAAATAATTACTGTTATGTTACACAAAATATCACTTGGGACCTCAAATTCCCATGTCTGGAATCCTGAATACCAAGTATTCCAGATGAAGGCATTCATCGGAGATTTGCACATCTGGTGCTGTACACAAGAAAGTGGTGCTGGAAATTAGGGAAATTCACTTGTAATTTGTATGGCTAAGAAGTTTATGGATGATTAATAAATCAGGAAGACTGTGAAGAACAATATATTGCAAACAAATAAATATTTTTAAAATACAGCTGGTGATCTATGCCTTTTAGCTTTCAGGTGCATGCATTTCTGGGAATCCCCAAATCAAACAGCTCATAATAAGTTTTGGATTCTTTGCATGACATTGCTGCCCATCTCATTTTTTTATTTTATTGACCTGAGTCCAATCCTTTGCATTTAAACTGAAGACTTGGGTTTACATATTAATAATACTCAGTGGACACATATTCACATATGCCTTTTAGCTTCAGAATTTCATCTGATATATTTTTTCTATTTCTCAATACATATCACACCTAAGCATTGTTCTGGCTGTATTATTGACTCTGTATAAAATTATATGAAAAAATATCAGAATTCTTAAACTAAGAGAAATAGAAAACATCATAAATATTTTTAGATACGCCAGAACATTAATCTTATCCAAGCTGCCATTCACAAATCTTTTCATCTATGCTTACTGCAAAAATTTCCCTTGCTGTAGGGAAATACTTTATTTTTTTGCAGCTGTTAGTAGTGTTGCAGAAAATTGTTCTTCAATATTTTTCACACTGATATTTGGTCTTTCAAAGATTTTACCAGTAAGAACATTGTTAAGAAATTTGATCTGCTGTTTTTAGGAAGCATGATTTGCATCGCTTTTCTTTTTCCAGACTACTTCATATGCTTTATTACGCACATCAAAACACGTTAAATTTCAGAAAGTGTTTGTTTTTCAGATATTAAGGTTTATTCTATAGAGTATAAGTATTTAGCTTGTTGAATTGCATTTTAGAGGAACTGTACCTATATTCCTTAACAGTCTATTTTAAACACCTTCATGCTTTAAAAAAATGTTTATATGAATTAACACTTCTGAAACTTGTATGAAAATAAATAAGAAAATGCTATTTTAATTTTTGGGAATGCACTTTAAAAAAAAAAGATCCTGTTTAAAGCTTTTCATTCCTGGAGCCAGAAACCCACAGCTGCACTCCTGATGCCAAGTATGGTGAACCACAGTGTTTTGTGATTTTACGATGAGTTTATTGGGTAATGGTTTAACTTAATGCATTTTCCTGTGCACCACCACACCGTGGGAGAGTGTACAGAGTCATTCCCCACCTGAAGTAAGGATGGATGATTTTTAAGCCACAGAAAGCTCAGCCCTTGCTGCCAAATTGGTATCATCTTTCTCTTGGCCTCTCAACAACTCAGAGTCCCTCCTGGCTGAGAAGGAGTTTGATAAAACACATGCCCAGCCAGAGCTCCTTTCCAGCCATGAGCTGCTTCAAATTTTTCTCCTTGTAATCCTCTTGTATATGATAATCCTTCCCAGTGTTTCCTTCAGCACAGTCCTCTATACTCAAAAACCCAAGATAATATGTTTAAGACACTTAAGCTGCTGACAACTTTCATTGGAATGGACATACAAGTTCAAAAATGTTCTACTGTAGGGAGAGGTGGGGGATAGACAGACAGCATTATCACTCCAGGAATATACCTTAGGTTAAATTAATCTTAATTTCTCTGCATGTTTTTCTCTTCCTGTTTTTAATTGGCACAGGTACCTTTTAATGCTGGTGTCAAAAATTTTAATATTACTTAGGGACTGTCTGAAAACTGGACAGTTGCCCAGAAAATGGGTCTGTACTATGTCACCATGCACAGCAGTTACACATTTCAAAACATAACCTTCCTAATCAAAGGACACACAACATAATGAAGAAAAATTACCCTAGTCACTGTTATTTCAGAAGTACTAGATGGTGAAAGGAGCTTGCAGTTGGATACTACACTGTTAACCTTTGATCCCAAAGGAGCTCTGTGGTCTTGAACACATGAATGTCATTAAGTAGGTACATGATAGCTCTTTACTGAGCACCCATATGCCCTAAGGATGCCACAACACACAAAATACCCGTTTTCTTTGTAAAACTGAGGATAAGGTCTCCCAGACTACTCTGTTGCAGTTTGGATGCTGTTTGCAAGCAGAGGTTGGATGGAGGCCCAGAGATGTGCTGTAAGGAAGATCTGGAAATCTGTGGGCAACCTCCTCCTGTGAGACAAAGGGATCCCTCAGGGTCCACAGACCTTCCCAAAACTCATCAGTCACATTCTGAACATCACCCAACAGAACAGTGAGAGGAAAGGCTACTTGACTTCAGGTGGCCAACTTGATTTGCAGGGGGAAGGTGTTCAGGATAAAACATTTTTGAAAAATTTAGGACCAATAAAACACTAATGGGAATTTCAGATGTTCATATACAGATTTTTTTTTTTTTTCCTAGAAGAGTATCTAGTTCTTATTTACAAAATGGGTAAAACAGTCTGATTTGCAAAACTGAGGTAAAAAGATAATACTGTCAAAAAGTTCTCTTCCAACATATTTTTAAGTCAAAATGAAAAAAAAAAAACAACAACCCAACAAAAAACACTTACAGCTTTGTATACAAAATTTTATCATATAACCAACTGATATTTCCCTCATTCTAACACAAATGTTCTTCTAATCATAGTGATAGGTCATATACTGTCTGTTTGATGAAGTTTTTAGCTTTTGATTCTTTGTGGACCTGACCTTTTAGTTAGGCCTGCAAAGAGAACAGAATCCCACTTTGGGAGGCATGTCAGGACACTGAAATGTGCTCCCTTTGCATCTCAGAAAGAAATTAAGATACACTGAAATTTTCATCAAAGGAAACAATAAAGCATGACTTAGATCAGATATTTTTTTTTCCTTTAAATTTTCAGATCTTTCATTATAATCAGGAATGTACTTTGCAATAATTTTTAAAAGAAAAATCATTTAAGAAGGAAGACTATAATAAATATAACCATCTTCCCAGACTTTCTACTGACACCATGCTTCTGCTTGCCTTTTGCCACAGGGCAATTCCAAATTTATATTTACACAGAAGGACAAGGCATGAAAGCTGTGACATAAGGAGCCCGAAGTCTGATTTTATTTAGACATAAACATTAATATTCTGCTATTAATGCAACTCCTTTCAGTCATACACTTAAAATACGTGATGGCTATTATGGTAACTCCAAGAAATGTCAAAGATAATATATTGCACTTCTTGCAGCTAGGCAATGAACAAACTTCTAGTGAATGACAGCCCGGGAGTCATCCATAGATGTTGTATAATTAAACACTTCTAATAAACTGCATCAGGAGCACAAAGAGTTAAATCTTCTTGCTGTAAAATTACCATTATATGTGAATGATACTGTCAAGAGTTCATATACACTTTGAATAATATTGAGGTAAAAGCACATTTTCAAGTCAGTGCTGATCCTAAATTCAGGCTTTGTAAGAATTTTTTTTTTTTTTTACAAAAGCTAAAGGGGACAGAAATATTTATGTAAAATTAATAAAAATAAACATAATAAAGAAATATTCTTATAGGCTTGTCTGGATTTCAATGCACTAATTCAAGAGGAATTTAAAGAGGTAAATAAAGAAAGACTAAAATGAAGAGAGGGTTTATTTATATTTCTGCAGGGAGAGAAGTGAAAATAACAGTAGAACTACTAAAAAGTGTTAGATTTTTAAAGTGTGATTTAAATAATCAGCAGTAGTATTTATTATACAAAATAGGCAAGACTTAAATTTATAGATTCCTTTAAGAATAATTTTAAGTATATTCATGTAAATATATTCCTTTTTAGCTTGTGGCAAAAATAATGATACCATTTGCACCCAAATAAATAAAAACACTAATGTTATTCACTTGACAAACTGCACTGTACTGCTATATATTATTCTCACACAGAACATAAGGGCATATAGAGAGGGTCTGAAATGCACTCAGAAGAGGTATTGTAAAGCATATTTTTGACGCCTTCTAGCCCAGCCTATACGTAAATGAGAGACTGGTGCTCTTATGAATTAAACATAATTCTTGATTTATGGTCCGTTACCCTGGCATCAAAAACCATAGTTCCAGAGCAATGTCACTGTGAATTCATTTAATGATATTGATGATACATCTCACACAGAGAATACAAAGTAACAAGCAGTGCAGAGCATGGCTTTATAAATCACTCCGATAGAGCATTAGGCAATAAATAACAAGTCATTAATTCACTTTAAATTATGCTAAAATACTTAAACTACTTGAGCAGCAAATTTTAAATACATTCTGACCAAGAAATTTTATCAAATCACATGATATATATCAGACTTCAGATTAACTGGGTTTGGATTAGACCTTATTTTTTTAAAACAAAAAGAAAATTGCAAAGAAAATATTGTAGCTATGTCATCCTTGACATTATACACAGTCCAACAACCCGATGTGCCAAACCACCAGTACCTGTATTTCTGAATTACCCATCTGCTTCTACGAGTTACAGACTTGACTGTATAGGCATCTATCCCAACAACTATTCCAGCAGGAGCTTTTCTGAATTACCCATCTGCTTCTACAAGTTACTGCCTTGACTGCATGGGCAACTGTCCCAACAACTAGTAGTGCTGCTGCAGCTCTTCAGCTGAATATGAAGAGTAGGTCCTGAGAGCTCACTCGGAGTTATCTGCATCTTCTCTCACACGAAGATCTCATGTCAGGTGCATACAACAATACCCACCTACGCTTAGGGAGGTTCACTACTCATGCAGTACTGTCCTGTGCAATATGAATTAAAATAGCAGAATCTGGTCTAACAGAGATTAGGAAACAATTTCCTTAAGAAAATTAAAATTAGAGGGCAATGTCTGACGTTAAAGGTAGTTAAGAGTTGTTAAGGTTGAGTCTTTGGCAGGGAAACCAGCTAATTTGTTTTTTATGGCCTACTTTCTAGTATTTTGGGGAATTTAATTTCAAGTGTTGGCTTTTCTGCAATCACTCAGCATGAGTTATATGTCTTTTTGTCTGCCTGAGAAACAGTAAAACTACCTCCAATTATACTTATTGGTTATAAGTTTTTGAATCCTTTAGAGATCCAATTTCATATGCTGTACTGTTTGTGAGGTAGCAACTATAGAGATGGATTATGACCCTGTTGCGTAGGTCATAAGTGGTGTCATGGGTGTAACAACCACAAAAGAAGAAACTGCAGCATAGTCCTGACAGAGGACCCCAAGAGGGAAGCTCCTCACATAAAGCTGTGCACAAACATCTCTCCCTCCTTGTTGGATCTGCTAATGGCTACAGAGGACATGATCGGAGAAAAGTAATTGTGCTCAAAAGAGCAAGATTGTAAGCCTAAGAAATCTGGTTAATGGACCATGCACTTGACCATACTGGCTGAAGCCCAAATATAGCTCTTTCAGGATGCTTAGCCTGGCTAGTCAAAAAAAAGGGAAAAATAGCAATCAATTTCCATGCTATTGCACTCAGGGTGTCTGTTTTATTCCTTCATAAGTCTATGAAACACAAAGGACAAATTCTGCTGTTAAAAATCTCAGTGAGAAAACTGAAGGCTGAGGCTGAGTGCAGGAGATATCCACTGTCCCCATTTCATGCACGTTATGATAAAACCTTTTTATGATCACTTTTTATCTTCGTTACCAAACAGTGCTTAAAAAAATAAATAAAATTGCTTGAATTACTACAACATGATTTGTGCCGAGCCTTGGTCTTGGTTTCCCCAAACTTTCTGGCCCCCCAACTCTGCTCCTCTACCCAATAAACCAGTGATTGACAGTACTGCATTACCTCTTAATCTGACATTTTGATAGTGGAGATTTGAGGATTGCCACAGGCACAGACATGCCAGTAAAACTAACCAAAACAGTCCTAGAAGACTAACAAAGTCGTCACTCAATGGCTTCTATTTTTTCCAAAGCTCTGTAGGCAGAGTGCTCACTTTCTGCACAAACTCTTCCCAAGCCAGGCCCAACCTGCACCCCCACAAGCTTCATTGTCTCACCACAAGCTCACTCCTCTTTTTTATTTCACAGATTGTTTTTTCTGTTACCACCCATTTTTGTATTTCCCAAAATAATCCTAACGATTTGCCAGTGGGAAACACAGTAAACAATTCTTTCTAACTATCCCATCTGGAATTATATCTCCTATTTTAACTTTTCCTTTGAAAAGAAACCACTTAGTCTAACATTGTTTAAACTATGTTCTTAGAATAAAAATGTAATTATACTCTATATATATGAACTGCAATGCTAAAATTTAGCTTTATCTAGTATCAGCCACTGGGAAACCAAAGATTATGCTGCTCATAGCAGGTCTTCCCCTCGCTTTTTATTTCAACAACCTCTAGCAGCCCTTTACACACTAACAGCTGCATAGTACTTTTGCTCTTTAATTTGTTTCAGCGGTTGCGTGAGCAGATTGAGGTCAGTATAATGCCCTCAAAATTCCTAGTGGCAAACCACGGGTGTTATGTACATTAAATCTGAGATGGCGATAGCCCAGAGTTTTCCATGTAAAAAAATCCTGAGTCTGACCCAGTTATTCAGCTTTGGCACAAGTTATTCTACACAAAAAGGAAATGTTCCCAAAGAAACATAACAGCAGAAACTAATCTCATATATTGCAAGCATTAGATATAGGCAAAGCATCAGGAGTTCAGTCTGTAGAGACCAGGTCAACTGTAAAATTCAACAAAATAAAGCTTTAAAATATAAAGATAAATATAGACTTCTTATACGAACAATGACAATCCAAGTCATTACTGTTTTTCTAGATATTACCCCAGCTATATTTCCTATTGCTAATAAAACCCTGAAATTAAGTACTGCCAGCAGCAAAAGTTACACATTTCATGTTTTGCCTTAGTAGACCAGCAATTACTCTGTAGCTGAAGATAGCTATTCTTAGTTTGATGCTATTTTGGTAACACTACTGCTGATTTAACTTCAGCCATGCGGACTCTCTGAATGCATAACTTCACATACGTGCAGCAGGCAGTCCACTTTCCGCAGGTGCATTCTCCGCAGTGGGCTGCCCAGCCCTGGCTGGAA
>NW_010339850.1:0-40602 GCF_000700745.2 Antrostomus carolinensis | reverse complement strand
TGCACAGGCACGAAAGGTATTATTACACTGCTATTTGTGATGCTAATTTTGTTCAGGGTCTGTCAGAATTTCATTATAAACCATATTTCCAAGGGGCTCATAGATCAACCATGATATGTATTCTGTGCTCACACTTTCACGCAACGAATAAGTCCTAATAACATTATTTAGCCAATTTAAAACAAAACAAAACAAGGTTTATTAAAAGTCTCTGTATTCATTTTTCAAATATAATCCGAAAGTTTACAGGTATTATTAAAGCACTGCTAAACAGAGTAATGCAAAACTTCCAGCTCTGGCAAATGTTGAGCTTCACTTGCGCTAGGATTTTGTTGTTATTGGAAAATCTAACGATGCTTATGAAAACCTCATACACTTGGCTTAATGTTTGTGTTTCAGCTAAGGTTTGTACCCCTCCCTCTCCCTCTGTCACTGGGTGTTCAGCAGTCCTGAACCTACCAGCTACACATCAAAACCTCCCTGCAGCCAAGATTCCCCAAACATGTGCTGCAACCCTTGGGTCCGAGGCATGTGCAGCTCCATGACTGGCTCCCAGGTAAAAAGGGTCATCCTTGGGAAGGGCTAAATACTCTGTCCAGGCTTTAGCACTCCATGGTAGCTCTAGCTGGGAATACACATTACAAGTCACATTCTGGACCAGAAAAGTCCTGCTGCCAAAAATGGGACAAAACCCCCACTCTGAAATCCAGCTTAACTACCTACGAGACAGATGTAGATCGAGAGCTGTGAGTTGCTGATGCAAATAAACTACCTTTACCAAACTAAACCACTGCAACTAAACTACTTGTACTGACAAATGTAATAGTCACCCAATAGTAATCTACATTCTTTTAGGCAACATCTGTCAACCTTAGAAATACTTGTTTCTGATTTTTTTCCCTTCTCCTAGTCCACAGGAGCTTTGTAGTCAAAAGTATTCCAGGGCTATGAACATAGTCACAAACAGTAATCCTAGCTACTAGTTAGATCCCTGGGGGGGTTATAAATCAAGCACAGAACTATCCTTACAAATATAAGTAAACATTCCTGACATCCTAAATAGTAGCAAGAGTGAGATTTAAAAAAAAAATTATTTCATTCAACTAAAACATACTAAAAATTTTTAACCATAAAGCGTCCTCCTGAGACACTTTGTTTTTGCATCACAGCAAAGCATTAAAAGATAACCCTTGAAAGCTTGACGACAAAAAAGGCCAAGTGCAATCTATATGGGCTGCAAATAATGACTTTTATGAGAATCTACTTATCCACCACATCAGTCTGGCAATCTAATGCATGAACTCCCAGAGCCTTAGTGTCTACAGGTTGTGTCATATGGCATTGCAGAGTTAGATTTAAATTTGGCTTCAATATTACAATGATAATGTCTTTAAAGACACAAATAAACGTACTAATATACACATGAGGAATGTATTAATTTTCAAAAAGTTAACATTAAAAAATTTGTGCTTTTCTGAAGCATGACTTAGAGTGCATTGCCAGGATTGTGAAAATTTTCACTATAGCCAAGTATGTTGGTACCAAAGGAGAGCGACAAATGAGCCTTGTAAAAAGGAGAAAAGGTTGAGAAGGATGTCCTGTGCATTATTTGGGGGGTGAGGGAGTGGAGGAAAGAAGAGAAAATTATATGTTAAGGAAAACGCCACATTTACGAGAACACATTTCATTACACATAGTAAAAGGTACTGAGATCCTTGCATAGACTAGAAAGAATGAAATGTGTCCTCAGTGTACTTCAGAACAAAGACAGTGTCACTGTTGACTTCAGGTCTATTTGCCCTCCCCCATAAGAAATAAAGCCAACATTCCTCATCTCTCAGCACAGACAACTGCTTACAGCACTAAACTAGGGGTTCCTAGTCAAGAGACACATCACATGAGTTTGTGGGGGAGGAGAGGGGACTGGGACACTGTTTCCTCTTTTCCCCTGGCAATCCAAGCTGCAGATCTCTGCTGGTGAAGAAGGCAGGAGCCACCTCAGTGCAGTTATTGCCTCATGTCCAGAAGGGCAGAGACCTCCCAGCAGTGACTGTTGCAGCCAGGCTAAGCTAGCAGGACAGGGATGTGACCTACAGCCAACAACATTAGCTGATAGTGCAAAAAGTAAGTCAGAAGCAGAACTTTCTTTTCCCTCCCTTTACTCTGGGACTCTTGTTTGCTGGGAATGACCAGAAGAAGAAAAAATAAAATAAAAAAAAAAAAGTCCCCTAACAAGTTAAAGGCTCCACAGAGTAAGAAACCCTCAAAGAAATACTCAAAGCCACTGGGAGACATCACCATTCTCCAAAGTAATGATGTATTCATCATGTTAAGTAACAACAGAGGTTCAGCCTCTTGGAACTGTTTTTGTGTGGAGGTGACTCCAAAACAGACTCCTTAAAACAAAAAAGACAACAATTGCACATAGATAATTGGAATGATGATCTAATTGCCCATACTATTTAAAACACAAAGTTCTGGCTTTGTGACCCACAAAGCAGTGCCAGCTCTGGGAGAAAAAGGACAGTAGCTCCAAAGCAGGGCACTTCACGCAAAGGAAAGGTCAGCTCTCCCTGGCAAGCAGGAAAATACCCAAACAGATTTCATGGCTGCTGGCAAGGAAGTGTCACAGCCAAAATGTTTGCAGAAATCACAGTTGAAATTTCACATGACTTTCAGTATGACTTGAGTGCAACAGAGGGATCTGTTGGTATGTAGGGCACACGAGTATGGGAGAACAACCCAGGGAGCCCAGCTCTAGATGCACCAGGGTGCCTCACCAAAAGTTTCCTAGGCATGTGTAGTTTCCACAGCCTGATCAAGGCAGAGGGTGTCTCCCAAACTTCAAGAAGGGACACTGGTGTCTCAACAGCCATGTTCCTGCATGTTTACCTCTCAACAATGTCCTGAATCAGCTCCAAGCGAAGTGGCCTCAGTCACTTGAGTAAACCATGGATGTTAGTGACCCTTTTCTCCATCTTTTCAGTAACAGACCAAAAGACAAAGCAGCAAGTCTGGAAACAGTTGATATTGATTCAGTTCCCACCTTGGTCCAAAGATCTCCTTTCTCAGAGCAGGGCTTTTCTGACTCACTTAAAAGCTAAAACATTTCATTAAATCCTGGCACTGCACAGCTTCTTAAAGCCAGAGGGAGGAGTCAGAAAAAAATCAACAAGGAAGAGCCTAGCAGATAGACAAGTTTTAATTCTTAATACTTCTATGGAGCTGGAGTCTATGTGTGTCTGCACAGGTACCTGTTCCGGCCCACAGACTTAAAGACATGTGTCGTATGCAGCACAGAGCTGAGCTCCAGCTCCTCCTAGCCCAGGATGGCTCCTTTCTCCATCCACTACTTCAAGTTTATGTCATGTAAGTTAACAAGCATACCCACAGCCCAGATAGGACAGGTGCTACCACCTCCAAACCCAAATTCAGTCCTGCAGATGCAGATTAGGTATCTCTGAGCCACACCCACCAGCACATCATACTGTGACTGGGTTTACAAGTTTAGGCTATGTGACAGCAGAGACCAAGCTTGGGGCAGGTATTCCCCAGGCACCTGAAATGGTGTTGGAAACCATGAAGAAGAGACACATGTGACCCCTACCCAAAGTGCTCAGTTCCCTCATAAGAGGAGCATCTCCTGGGTCCAGAAGCTACATGGTTCGCTAAATTCTTCCATCTGCTAAAGCTATGAAATGTCCATACCACCTTCACTCAGACAGGGAAATACTGACTGCGTAACATCCTTTTCAGACCTGGTTTTGCTTCAGTAAAGACAGTTACTATAAAATTAGCAAACTGAAAAATCCCTAACGTTAGTTGATGTTATTTCTAGATGATGAGCGTTGCTTTCACTCTACTGTTTTAACAGAATAAATCTTTCAAATAATTGTACAGGATCAAAGAGGCAGCACTCTCAGAGCTATCAGACATGGGCATCTGACTTAAATGCACTTCAAATATTTTTTTTCTTTTAAACTTCAGTATCTTCTGGAGATGTCATTTTCCCTTTTAATTTTGGCAACCTTACAAATTTTAGGGAAGTTTCCCAGTACCTCACATGCTGTCAAAGCATCTTCAAGCCATCTTTACAGCTCTTCCATCATATTTTGTGTAAAGAAAAACCTTTAGCTCCTCATTGCATCAGCTGCTAATGAAGATCTCTAGGCTTTCTTCTAATTGATAAAGAGAGAATGACAAATATTTTAAGTAGCCATTAAACTGTGCTAAATGAATGGTGATTTACACAGAATTTCTATAGGAGCATACAGCACATCCACTTTAATATCAAGTGAGTTAATTGTGATCTATGATACTACAGTGGAAGGCAAATGAATTCTTAATGACAAACTTTGCATGCTACAAAAATAGAAGCTAACAAGAAACTCTGCTGAATTTTTCACATTATATCATTAGTAACTACTACTATGTAGAAAAAATAAAAGGAAAACACAAGTATTTTAAAGACTTTTCTAGATCAAATTACAACAGAACACGATTAGGAAAAAAGGGTAAGTTGTTTTAACATTCATTTTTTCCCTACTTTATTGGAAATTTATCTTAACAGGTGCTAGACTAATTAAAAAGTTATCACCACAGAATTTAGTGATATTTTTTTAACCACTGAATACAAGACTGGAGACTTTATGGGTGCCCTTGTCTCACTATTACAACCTCTTTTGTTTGACTTGTAGGTTTTAATGTGCATCATAACACCTCTCATCCAGCAGTAAGAAATTCTCTGGGGAACACTTGCAGAAAATAGGACATTGAGTCCATAATTAAAGTAATCTCTTCCCAGGCAGATGCTTCAGTTGGCTCTGTTATCACATATTACAAAAGGCATCTTGAGGCCTATAAAATGTGTGGCAAATGACTTTGGAGATGAGAAACAGCAATTTTTCATCTAATTTTGATCCATAGACATGTAAGTACTGTATTGCCACTTTTTGGTATGGAGCCAAATAACTATTGTGGTTGTTGAAATAAGCTTGGCAGTAACCAAAATTAAAGAGTACTCCAGCTTTTATCCTCAGTCAGGAAAGCCTTTTTCTAACCATCTTTGCACTTAGCAAATAAGCATGCCATCTCAAATATGCGAGTTAATGCCTACATCTGGATTTAGAAGAAAGGCTTTATGCAGCTTAGCTCACCATACATATTCTCTCTCTCTATTTGCTTGTTAAAACCATGATTCAAATTATGGCCCTAACATCTTCACTGCATTGCAAAACAGTCTGTGATACTGATTGGAAGCGTTTCTACTGTTTATCTTTTGTATTTTAGGATGCTTAAGACATTGCTCTTTGAATGTGTAAGTAGGTTCTGCAAAGTAATTTGTTCATATCAGTTACAATCCTTTGCATAAACACTCATGCTGATAGATGATTTTATGGAGCATGTTTTTTTGTTCCTGACTGCAACTGTTATGTCATATGTGGGCAAAATTTGATCTCAAACTAGTGCAGTACTGAAAAAAAAAGACAGAGATTGGATTTCTTCCATTATTCAGTTCTTCAAACCTGCTATTTTAAACTCTTCTCTACTGATGATGGTGCCACTTATCAAGGGGATTTTCAAAAAAGGTATACTCCAGGCCATAGGAGAAAAGGAGACAAGACAGACATGCCACACCAGATTCAAGAATGAGTCTCCCATTCAGGAGTCATTCAGGAATGACTCCCATTTTTCCAGAGGACAAACAGTGAAAGACAGCGGAGAAAAAGGGAGAGACCTATTAAAAGATTCCGCTTTAAACATCTCTAATGTAAAGAATGGAAGAAAAACAAAGCAAAGGAATTACTATTAACTACTTCATTTACCTCTATATATTTTCTCTTTTACCTAACAAATAACAATTGTGTTGAAACATTTGTAAGCTTTGGAGCACTCTTGACCTCAGGGGCTTTTGGCTCTGGAGGACAGAGTTAATGAATGTATATAAACCACAATATGATGGCATACAGACCACTGCATATAAGCAATCTTTGTATTCTGAATGACATCAAAAGAATTAACTGTCATTCGTGAATACTGTAAAACAAGCAGATAAAGACAGATACCATCAAATATTTTCCTAGCACAATTCAATTCTGATGACATTTGTATAATGTATATACTGCGGTTATAGAAGGATTATTATATTTTATTATTTATTCTGTAATTTTTGTATATAATAATATTTTATAATTTAAAATTATTAACAGATTGAATTATATTTCATTCTATATCCACAAATACGAATTCTCTAAATATTAGTAATAGATTTGAGTTTCTCAAACTGAGAAGGAGGGATGCATCCTATTGTTCAGTACAGTTTAAACAATAATTATGAGATGTTTTAGAGCTCACTCTGTCAGCTGGTTCAAGTTCAGGGTCATTCTGGATACTCAAATACAGATTTTCTCAGCATGTGGGCAGAAAAAGCTGATCTAATGTTTTGTATACCTTCAAGCATAGCGTTTGCTAGAACTACATGTGAGGAAACCATGGTAGTATAGAAAAAGGGAGAATTTTTTTTTTTGTCTTACTGAATATTCACATTCATCATATCCCAATTTCCACATTTTATATACATACATTAAGTCTTGCTAAATATTTCTGCATGTCTATGTAATACTTTGTAGATCACTCTATTGATGTTAATACAAAGAAACAAAGCGATATGTCCTCGGCTGTGCACACAAACAGATTTTCAAACAAGTAATCTGAAGGCATGAATACAAAAAATACAAAAAGCGCTGTCTATGCCTTTGATGACAGCATGGACATACATGATTGGTCGGGTGAATCTGGGCCAGTGCTCAGCATCCTGCAGTATTGAGATCTTCACTAAGTTATTTAGTAATAGTCCCTTGCAAGATATCAAGTGCTTCCCAAAGGCGTATACGGACAATACACTTATCTCAAACTCATTCATGCACTGGACATCTTTGTATTATCAACTAGAAAGACAGCATTGAAATGATCAGACTCTATCAGTCAACCAGGGGGACATTCCAGAGCTACAAAGGGCTTCCATGTGGACACACTGTCCAGTTGTATGGGCTTGTCTGCAGTACTGAAATTGAGCTTATGAAAACATCTTCCATGATTGTCCTCTGCCTTTGCTTGTGTACTATATGTTTACCCCTACAGAACGGTTCCATGTATGTTTACTGTTTACTTTTCACATAACCAGCATTTCCAAAAGAATTCACAAAACCTGTTTCATGCCTATTTCATTAAGGGCACTTCTTCTAGGATGTCATATTGAAAGGTTTATTATTGATCAGTTATTAGCAGCCAAAAGATATTTCATTCAATTAATCTGTTTTACACAGGAAAATCTCTGAGTGGAAGCAAACTGTTGGAGTGTGTGTAATATATTTTATGGCCTAGTCATTTTTTCAAAATTAAGCCATCTTGGGAAAAGGGGAAGACAAAGAACCTCTTTGAATGAAACAAAGATTTATGTTGTTGATGAACTAAAATATGTTCTGAAAAATAACCCTGAGGTTAAATTTCAGAGAGAGAAAAACAAAGTTCAAGGGAGAATTTTAAACACAAATACTGATAACTGTACTGCAGATTGTGAATTGATGGTCTCATGCACAAAAATAATGGGTACATTGCTCTGAAAAAAAACAAAAGTAAAATGTAATCTCTGCTTCTAGAATTGCCAAATGAACATTTCTAAGAAGGAAAGTAATTCTCACTGTGATTGTTTTATTATTTAGATAATACCAGTAGAAAATGACCAAATTTCATTTTGTTTCATGCAGGATATGCCAGTCCTATATGGAACCACGCCAAAATCTTAACGGAGTACCCAAAGGCTATATTGAGCTCCCTTCTACTATCATACATTCCAAGTATGTGATACATTAAATTTGTATCATACGAAGAAAAGGAACTGTCCTAATATTTTATCATCTTGCAGTTTCCATTCTGGCATTACACAATGTTGATGAAAGTAGTATTTTATGCTTTTTGCTCATATTTTGAATTAAGTCCAACTAACTTATCAATAGAGTTTTCACTTGCTTTTATTTTTAATAAATGTTCACATAGCCATTCTTCCTGGCTTTGTTGGTTCTGCTTTTCTTGCCCCTACACAGCATAAGCCTAAAATAGCAAATGGCCAGTTGTCTGCAAACTTGGACAAAAAGTTAAAAACTAAACATCCCTTTCATTAAAGTGAGCTTTTAGCAGAAGTATCAAACATCTAAGAGAGTATTAAAAAACAGGCTTTACCTCCAAGGAAAAAGAAAAAAATGCAAGGTTTTATGAACATTACAAAGTTGCTTTTTTCATTTATATCCTTCAGCAGATTTCAACTGTTGAGTAGCCCGCTCATTGGCAATTCTTGACACACACAAAGCTACTGACTGTTGAGGGTGGTGGGGATGAAAAATTCATTTTTATGATTTGGCACAAGGTACTTACGTTTATGCAGCTGAGTCTTTCTGGGTGGGATTCAGATCCAGATTTTAAAAAGCTTAAAATCGGTGCCTACATGGGAACTAGGTAGCTAGCAATCCATTTTGGTCAGTGGAGACCTAGGGCTTGAGTCCACTGCCTAAATATATCTAAAATAATTGGGAATGTATGTCTTAAGGAAACTAGCAGAGCTACAGAGATTGCAGGTACCTCTCTCTAGATGTAGAGCTGAATGCCAGGCCCTAGATGTCTATGGAACCAGGCTGCACCCCCATTGACTCTCAATGGAGTTACAGACACATAACTCACACATAAATACCTATCTTGAGATATCTGAATATGCTATCTCCTATTGAAACCAACTTAAAATCTCTTTGAGGAGTGGAAAAATCAGGTACAAACAGCTTCCATCCTTCCTCACAGTATTCTTCCTTTGCTCTGAACACTTCTGAATACTCCCCCATCACAGTACACTTTGTGCTACCATCTTCTGCCAATAAAACTTTCTGAAAACACCCAGAATTCCTGATTGGTCATCTCTGTTCACCTTACCACCACACAAAATAGACAAAACAAAGACAAAACTAATAGACAAACTAAATCTAATTCTGCAGTCAGTCGGGTCCATGTTGCTTGGGGTTATACTTAGAGGAGCCACAATGATTCTATGCACGGTATTTGCATTTCACTGGAAAATTAACAAACACAGAAGATGAAGGAGGTAATCTGGGCACCACATCAAAACGGGACATGACAGCAGAGCCAAGATCCGAAGCAAATATTGGCTCACGATTTTCAGTTACACATAATGCTGATTGACAGTACAACAATGCCTCTACCCAGGGAAGTGGAAAACCAAGCAAAGGAGTAATTTTTCTTCATAGTTCCACTAAACTGGCACACCAACAAGGAACAATTACAGATGACTTTTTTCTACAAGGCATAAGTTATAAGCAATATGGAAAAATAAAAGAATTGCAACACAGGGCTATTGTCAGAACTACCCTGTCTGTAAACAAGGACTATCTTATTTGGTGCCTGTATAACCCTTGTCTCAAACAATATCAAAAGAGTAGTAAGAAATATTCTGCTTCATCCTTACGTTGCAATAAAGAATAGGAAGAGAAGGGCAGCACCTAACTGAAGCAGGAAGCTGGTGCTTCACAGAACCCCAAAGCCAAAGCTGTCTATACATTAAGGTTCTCACATGTGTTACAACACACCTTTGAACTGATTGCAAAGATCGCAAATCATAGCACCTCCTAGGATGCTACGAGCCACAATTTATTTCATTGTACAATTCTATTTCATCATAAGAACATGAGGGAAAAAAAGTATATGACCATATAATTAAGAGTTAAGTGATTATATATTAATATCAGGGATCTAAGGGACCTTAGTGTTGATAATTTTTATTTTCTGTTTACTTTCCAGTTTTAATATTTGTGGGTATTATCATTGTGTACAGAGTAAACATAATTGTGTACTTAATCTTGAAGATATTCCTCTGTATTTCTTTCAAACAAATGAAGAAAAAAACAGTAAACAACATCTTAAATGACAGTTTAGCTAAGTGGTTTACCAGGGGAATGTGGTTCCTCGGCAATATAGTGCTTTCCCACCCTGGTGAGAGGACTAATATAGCATACCATGTAATCTTCTTGGATGTTTATTCAATATTTCCATAATTCTTATCATGGGTTTTCTATAAATGTTTTAAATAGGTAGCCAACCCTCTCAATCACAGTTTTTGTGTTCTGTAGTGTCAGCATGATATTTCAAGTTCATACATTAACACAGTTGCCAGTTCCTAGAAACAGGCTTAAACACATGGGCATGAAAAGACCAGTTCTGGAAGAGAGCACTTCAAATTTCCCAGAAAGGAGTTGTATGATTAGGTGGTTATGGGAAAAGGCATAATCTCAGTGAAAAAATGCATCTCCTTTCTTGAAAGTTTCTTCCACGTTTCTTTCAATCATTCAGCTGTCTGCCTCAGCATTCAGTCCCAAACCTTTTCCAGGAGCTGTGCTGGGAACCAGTTGCTCCTGCTTCAGAAGTGATGAGTCAGTGCCCTGCCTCAGCAACCACAGCTCTGTTACTTCAGTCTTCATAAGGGGACACCACCACAGCTATTCCTGTTCCCTTTCAGCTGTTTGCACCATAAGCAGTGCTAACTGGGTGTCAAATAATATATAATTGGGCCTTTTAGTATTTTCAAAGACTTCTCAATGTAGAGAATTCTAGGATCAGTTGTGATGGGTCACATCTCTTAATGGGTTAATAGACACTGCCTACAGACTCAGGCAGACAGCATTACAGAAGTCCAGTCCAGCTTTGGTAGGTGGCTTTTAAAAAGTGTTTTAATGGTCAGAAATAAAACTAACTAATTATACTGTGCAGAATTAAAATCTTGCAAACTGATGAATATATTTTGAAATCTGTTCACTGTTAATGGAGGTTACAATGAATATATGAACAGACACAATCAGAATCATAAGACATGTTCAATGACTAGCAAAAATGGTTGTATAAGAAAAAGACTTATTTTCCAAAGTAATTCTATAGCAAGCTATACTGTAGCTGGAACTTCTGCAATAAAGCATGCTCATGGTAAAACCACAATATGCTGTTGCAATTTAGGTCAGCTTTATCACTTTTACAAACTAGTAAGTTAAGCCACCTATAAAACAACAGGCTTAACCTTAGATGTAACCCAGTGTGCCACCCTGCTTAACAGTGGGTGCTTACCCATCCCCCTGACAGGCTGAGCTTTAACTAGGTTAGTGCGAGCTTAGAGCAGAAATTACAAACAGTGAAACCTAGCTGAAGGATTATGAAGATAATGTCTTAAATACTTGCACGCAATCAGAGAAACAACTCATTAGTGTAAAGGAGGACCTGATATTTTTTGGTGGTAAACAGCATTTACAGATTCTGGCAACCTGTTTATGAGCTCCTGGTGCTCAACATTTGTTTAAAACAGTCTTAAATTACTGCTAAGAAAACTATTCTGCAATAAATGATGCATTTTAGCTTTTATTTCCTCAGTTCATCTTGACGTATCTATAGTGAAAAAATACTGAAGAACTACACTGAGAGGTACTACAGGGACATCAGTGGCTTTCTATTTTTCTGTTAGAAGGTTGTTTTATAAAAGGGTGCTTCTAAATATTTATTCATTAGTCATAATAAGGTACCTGGCCAAAAAAAAAAAAAAAAAAAAAAAAGGTGAGCTGCTGTACAAGGTGTGAATCTCTTTGCTGCATCATTGCATCTCCCATTCCCAGGAATAAGCCCATTTTCCTCACAGGAGCCCCCAGTGGGACATCCCTTCCCACAGCATTCCCAGTTCCCCTCATCCCAGAGGATGAAAGATTCACCGCCCTCCTTCCCCAGGCAATACTTTGGGTATCTGTGCCTGGCTGTGCTAACAAACTAAACGTGGCAAGGAGCCATCCTCCTTATCCATGCCTGGGAAACACATGGTGGGCTGATAGCTGGAAACTGCCAAATTTATTCCAGGAAAATTTCTGGCAGTTTATAGACAATCGTGTTGTAGCAGGCAGGACTGTTGCTGGGAATGCCTGGATTTACTGGTATAAATGCTCTGCCTGGCTGCTGATTTTTATGCAACTTGGTATCCTGACATCCCAACCCCTTTGTCATGTTTGTTTGGTTACCGATGGGTATAAGAGCTACGGGGGAGGACAGACTGAAAGCATGACCACACAAATCTTGTTTCTTATAGGTTCAGTCTTTTTCAGGACTATGGAAGAGCACACCAAAAGACATGAATGAAGTGAAAGGAAATTTTGCCCATGACCTCTATAGGGTCATGACTTCCCTGTGTCATGTCCATGCTCCAAGTGGAAGCATAAGCAGGTCAACAGTATGAGCAATTAATAAAAGCCAGACATGTAGTGTCCTGTGGGAGATCTGCCGGGTGACCTTTGTCCAGCTCCTCCTGAGAAGCGTCCAGGGAGAGGTATCAACATTGCAAAAATTGCACCACTAAAGCTGGTGCTAATTAATAACCTTATTATCCATCCCCAGAGAGGTCAAAGACTAAGGAGCTGATTTGAATCACAGACATATTGGTAATGGTGTAGGAAGCTCTTTTCTCTGTTGCACTGTTGAGAGAGTCTATAAATTCAGCTACCTTTGGTAAACATTCTTAATTTATATTAAATTAAACTTTAATTTATATTAAATTTAAATCAGACTGGTTGTTAGTCTCAAGTGTTAAAAAATCTTGTTTAAGTTAATTATATGCTACAGAGATGAACAAGGTAGAGCCAACTCTCTGGAAATCCTCAAGTCAGAGAACTGGGCAAGGCAGGCAGACTAACACTGCACCAAAAAAAATAGTTTTATTTACTGCAACTTGTGATTTAGTAGGCAGGGGAAACAACAGCTGAGGCAAGAAAGTGTGGGCAGCTGAGGAAAAAATGAGGAGGAGGATTAGAGGTAAAGCATATTCTTCTTCCCTTCATTTCCTTCACCTAATGGTCACATTTCCACAGAAGTCCTGCAGCCAAACGTGACCCTGGAGTAAACACCAACTTTGGAGAAGCTGAGCCTTTCCACTCCTGTCTGAATTTGTCTTACAGGACACCAAACTGATATAAACTGCATTGTTTTGTTCATCCTCAAAGACAAACAAGTATCATTGATGGAGCATTGTTTTACCATGGGGTAAAGCATATATATACCATGGGGTAAAGCCACTGGAACTGATGGACACCTGGGCCAGGGACCCTGGGAGCAGCTCTGCCTGTTTCATGGATAGCAAGGAAAGACAGTTGGTGTCTCTGCACACAGACTGCTGATATACGTAAATGAACCTCCATGCTGCAATTTACTGCATGCAAATAGTCAAGAACAAATTCAGATTTCTGCTATGTATGTTCTGCACAACGCAGCATAGCTAAGGACTTTACTGTTGTATTACAGACACCACCATTTGTGAAGAGGTGCTAATGCACATTATGGCTTATACAAACAAGGAATTAAAGGCTGAATTTCCAAAACTGTTAAGTGTTGATCTAACTCTGTTTCCACTGAAGCCAATGATGAACTTTCCATTGATTTCAAGATAAGCAATACTGACTGCCTTCAAAAATGTCCCTTTAATTTCACTTAAATGGGAAACAGCAGTCATAGCATTATTCATATTTCTATAAAGCTATTCCTCAACCCTTCTTCAAGACAACTACAAACATGAACAAAAAACCCAATACAAAGCCATGGACAAAAAGGTCAGTCACAGGAAAATGAATAACTGTTTATAAACTAACTTCTAAACTTGCAATGCAGGGTCACATCTCATAAATAAATACACTCACAATCACTGTTTAAACTAGGATTAACAATTATTCCTTGAATATCAAGAAAAATAAAAACCTAAGAAAGAAAGGGAGTAAGCAAGAGTACACAGAGAAGATGCACATCTCGTATCTCATTTTTCTCAGGCAGCTCAAAGAACAAAATTTAGCTGCTACAACTTGATTAACAAAGGAAACTATTTTTAGAGAAGAATCAAAGGAAGTATAAAATTCACAGATTTTCCATTGAAAAAACATAGTTGACTGATTTCCTCAAGGTATATACAACTATTTTATGAGGCTAACTTCTCTGACACAGAATTTTGGTAAAATAGTGACATTATTTTCTCAAATATTTAATCAAATTTGACTTTTGTCAAATACTGAATGGGAATCTTAAGTATTCTTCTCTGGTACATTGTAGAAGTCAGTAAGAAACAAATACCTTCTCAGAAGCTAGTTACTGCTCCTCAAAACTGATTTTTTTTCCCCAATTTACTGTTACATGTTTAGAAGGAAGAGAGAGCTGGAAATAAAAATGTCTTGACATTGTAATTGCAGCTAATAAATAACGTACCGTAACAGTATAGGCAAAAAAAAAGTGCATTATGCAGGAAAAGGGAAATCTCAAAGCCACATATCAATCAATCAACATGTACTGTGTTCACTATCAGCAACTTATGTTCTCAAAGAAGTAAATAACTCGCTTTTTACAACACATCAAAGAACTTGATTATGTGGGGCACTTACCTGCAGCTTCCCAGTATATATAGAAAGGGAATAATACTCAGAGGAGGATTTTTTTTGACAGACAGGACAGTCACAGGAACACAGAAAAGGTCTCACACACTGAAATGTTGCAAATGTTCACTTATTTAATTATGGAGGCTGAATTAAGCAGACGTTAAAAGTGTTTAATATTAGGAGCAGTACATACTTGAGTATGACTACTCTTGAATACTTGTATTTTATGTTGATGGTTATGATCTGAATGATACATCTGTGTGATGTTCTAACTCTTATTAAATACAACAGATAAAAAATAAGTCAATGAAAATGTGCTGTATACTTAAAGGATCGATGATGTGATTAATAACTAAGAGGAATCAATTTCTGCTGAAACATTAGGCTTGATGGACTTGTACGTTATTTCTCTGATGGCATGCTACAGCACAAAACACTACCTCCTTCTTATATGCTTTGAAATATAAAGTTTTAAGATGCACAGAAACTCCTCAGCCAAGAAGAATTCAATATTCTTACTTATTGAAGTCTATACTTTGCAGGACTGACTCCTTGATCCATAAGGTCTTAGGGCAAGTAGGTTAGATCATTACATTATCTCCAAAGTTATTTTCTTCTCATAGGCATTGCATTTATACGTACATGAAGTTGACACAGCCCGTCCCTGCAGGTGGAGCAATCCAAACGAAACTGAGGTTTGTAGTCGGGAGATGGCTCACATGTGATGCAACCACGCTGCACATAAACTGGTTTCCAAACTGGTGGTCAGACATAATTCCTATGAGAAAGACATGGGAGAGATAAACAGTAACACATTTTAATGGCTCATTGCAAGGTGCTAACAGACCGAGAAATACATCTGCCATGTGTTTCATCATGGTAACACGGAATGAAAAAAAACCCAAGAGTATGCCACTGAGTAATTAAAATTAACACAAATTAACATTGGAGCTGGCCTTTGCTTGAGCCAAGGCTGACCATATTTACTACAAGGCTCAATGTATTTACTGCTGTTATTCTTCATGAGACCAATACCAGAGGAATTATTTGCATTTTTAAAGGAGGAGCTGGATCGCAGCTACTGTAAATCAGTGTTATTCCATTACCTGATTTACAAACATTACCAATCTAAAAGAAAATAAAACCAGAAGGAAAAAATGCTATGTTTTAATAAGCAAAATTAAGCTTATAGAGGAAAGCGTTATCTTTTAGCAGACAGTCACATCTATTTGGAAAAAAGCAGATGAGCTTTGTATTCATGTACTCGTCTGATCTGAAATAAAAGCAGCAACGTTCAGCAGTTTTAGCAGTATACATTCCTTTGATTATTTTTTTTTTTTTAATCAGCCTCTAATATATGGGTGAATGTAAATGTCATCTATTAATCCCTCCCCCTGGAATTCACTGCAGTACCTCATCACACAAAAGAACCGTATTTTTTAACAAAAAACCAGAATCAGACAGCAATCTTCTCCTTAAAGCCCTTCTGCAGTTTCCTACAAATTAGTCCCAACTTGGTTAGTTTTTTAACACCCTTGGGCTTAAAGTAAGGCAACTGTACTTGATTACTACATCTTTAATCCTAGTACATTAAATGGTCAATGTTGAAATGATTCTTTTGAATACACTTATCAGAATCCCAAGTTACTTCAAATATTGAACCTTCAGTTCACAAGACAGTGACACTGGCTGAAACACTGCTAATAGGATCAAAAGGAAAAGCAAATGGTAGTAGGTACCTCCGTGCTCAGCAAGGTCACTGTTAGCTGTTAGGTGATTGTACCTCAGAAAGTTTACAGTGTCCGGTATTTCTTGTATTTACTTGTTGCAATTCAAACAACAGAGAAATAAAACCTATCTTTGCCTCTTGGAATCCTCTACAACTATTTGACGGCAGTTCTTCTGAAATGTAAAACCAACAATTTATCTTAACCCCTCACTGATCTAGAGGTGGAAGGAGTTTGCAAAGGAGAGTTTTCCACTAAGGAGGAGGATGAATCCTTTCTGATTCTGCAAACAGGCAGCTGCTCCTGGTGCCTCTCCAGGACTGCCACGCCAGCAGCACCGCGCAGGGAGTGGGGTTGTCTCACGTACAAACCATTTAGTGTTTTATACATCAAAAGTAAGATCTGAAATCCCACTCAGGTACTGGTGAGGATCACAGACTATAGCTCAGGGTTATATATGTTATTTATCCTGAGGTCTATTAAATTCCAAACCAGCCTTAATTTTGAGGTGGAGCAATGAAGCCCCGGTGAGTTTAAGGAATCTGTCCCAGGAATGGCATGGGGCAGCAAGCGATGGCAGTGATGCCTGTACCTTTTACAAATGACCACAACCTTCTCGCTCAGGATTTTTCTATTAGTTTTCCACTGAAGCATACACATAAGGTCTTCCGTCATTCCCACAGTTGCACCCTTCAACTCAAAGCCCCCAAGCGATGCTAAAGCCTGTTGGGTCAGGATGGCCACAGAGAAGGCTCAGGGTCCCTAGGTGGAGCTCCTTTTCTGGAAGGCAGTAGTAGGGAAATCCAGGGAGATGGTATTTTACTGACTTGTTTATTGCAAGGCAATAGATGCAGATGAGGTTTGACCATCTCTTGCCACGTTGTGCAGTCATTTTAAGTCTTTATTTGCCTTCCTTGGCTAATTGGGAGGGATGTCATTAACATCCTCCAAGAAACCCCCTTGCCTGGTGCCCAGGCTGCCTGCCCTGCCCTCACAGCTGAAGCCTATCCAGCAGTGCCCTGCTGAGATGGATGTGCCCACAAATATGCCCAGAGAGGTCCCTCACAGGGTGAATGGTATTTAAGCAAGTGCTTTGCTTTGCTGAGGGTAAAAGGTGGTAACTCTTGCTTCTTTCCCAAAGTTGTGGGTCTTGTCCCTCTCTCTTTGCAGTTTTCCTAAAGCCAGTGACTTCGGTGATGTGGGCTGGGGTCTCTGGGGCTGATGAAGAGCACTAGCTCTCAGCTGTCTTCATGGAAAATAAAGCCAGCTATAGACTCTATCAGGTTAATTAAAAAAACAGACACTGTCAGGAGAGAAACAGGAACAGCCTTCAGTTTGAAGAACCCCCCTTTCTCCAAAGCCAGCCAAATACAAGGGAGGACAATGACTGCCCTACCACATCCCCCAGACAGGGGACAGGCACACCAGCTTGGGAAATGTGACCGCTTCCCTCCTTGGCAGCAACTCGTGAGTTAATGAATTCCCTAGGTTTCAGGCAGTAGACTGCAAAAATGTGTCTAATACATCAAACACATGCAACATCTGTGGAGAATTTCTTTTTCCTTTGATTTACAGTTTTAAAAAAAGAACAACTTTGCAGTGACTAGAATAAATTCTAAACAATGAAAAAACCACTCATTCAATTTTTTGCAGAAAAAAGTCAATGAATTCCACAGAGAATATTCAAAATTCTGATTTTATGATTTTATCTCCATTTTATATTTATATATAATTAATCGTTTATTGTGATAATCTTTACAATAAAAACAACCATTCCTCATATGCTGGACCTTTACTGTGTACATCAAATCCATTTTGGAGTTCAGAGTCTTCAGAACACTTCACAAAAATTAAGTATTGAAACTTCAGCGAAAGACAGAGTGGTATTTAAAAAAGTTTTCTGATACTAGGAACTCATTAAATTAAGAATAAAGAATGCTCTTTCCCATCTCTTCCTTCCAATCTTTTGCAGTCCCTTGCAATGGAAGGCAACTCCTTCCTTCTCCTCCATTCCCTCACCACCCTGGTAAGCTGCTTCCCAAATTGATTGTTTGCCCCATAACAAACCCAAGGACAAATATGAAACAACATTCTGCTACAAAAAATAAACTTAATACAAGACAATCCTGACTATATAGCAGCTTTTACAACAAAACTGTATCCTGTAGGTACCTCAGACATCTTCAAAGACAGAATATGCCTTCTTTTAAGGCGCTTGGCTCAGGTCAGCATTGTCCTACAGGCATCCCCTGACATGTCCTGTTGACCAGTGCAACTATATACATTCAAGTCTAGTGCTTAAAAAAGTAATAAGGTAAAATTCTAAGGTCTATCTATATAAAACTCTATAAACACTTTTGTAAATAATCAAGTATTTCCATGTCACTTACTTAACACTGAAATGTTCAAAGGTTAGTGACAGCAGCACATCCACAGCTCTAAAACATGATACGTATGAAGATACCAAACCAGGACAGCAACTCTCTGAACTCCTTTACCCTTGTTTTGCACAGTGTGTGCTCATATTGATGTGTTTTCAACATCTGCACTAACTTCCCCCTCCCCTAAAATTTCTGAGGCTTTAGGAGTCCCAGTATGATCACTCAAATCCCAGACATGCTTTGTACCTGCCAATAGCACTGATAGGAAAGGAACTAACTAGACATGATCAGTCCCTCTCAGGGTTTAACTCAGCAGCTGTTTTTATTGTGCTTTCTAATTCTGAGAAATGTGGATCTGTAACAGTCCTGACTTACAGGTCGCAACTATGTTAACTCTCCTTATTAGAACATGACATATTCTCCTTACATATCCTCCTTAAAAAAAACAGTTTCCTAAACCAGAACTTTATACAAGCAGCTCATATGCATGTCCAGGTCTGTGGTAAATGGTTCATTGAGGCTAAGTCTCAAAAGACCTTCCAGCACTAAACTAGATGGTAGGTAGTCTACCATTTCCTATTTATTATATGAATTGACTATGATATTAAAGGAGAGAGTTAATGTTAAATACAGGTTTAAAATGAATGATCACATTTTGGTTTTGCTGCCTCTAAACTGATTATCTGATACATGCTTTCACTTTCAAAGTTATGCATAAGAGTGACACCAAAATGCCAAACATAAAATATTGATGAAATACCAAGAAAATAAAGTCATAGGCAACCAAATCACTCTGGGATCTTTGAGGAAGTAATCATTTCTGATTAGTAGATAATAAATTTAAGTCAGAAACAGACACCTTCAGATCAGATTTTGCATTATGTAAAAATGAAGTACCTCATCTTAGGAACAGCCTTTTCCCTTAGGAAACAGGGCTGGGGACCTACTATCTCCACTCAGGCTCTAGCATCTCTAAGGGTGATCCATAAACCCACAAGCTAAGCAGAGCTCTGCCTAGTGTTACAAAGCAGGGAGTGATGCAAAGAGGACTGTGCCAGAATACACTGCCCGGGCTGAATTCCATGCTAAAGCAGCCAAACCAGACCTGTAGCTTCCTTCTCCTGTGCAGCATCAGAGATCTGTTCTGAGAGGGGATGTGGGACAATTCTTTTTTTTTTTTCCTCCTCAAAATGGAGAGAAGCTGGTAGCTACATTTTTTAATAATAATCTATCATTTAAAGCAATCACTTTGGCAGACAGCTTATGCCCATAGTCTCTTCTTCTCAGAAGCACATCCTATGAAGTTGAAGAGTAATTGCATATAGAGGTACCCCCACTCTCCTGCTGCACATAAGACTGCACTACTCAAATGCAAGAGTGCTAGGACAAATGATGTAGCTTGGTGGCTTTTGGAGCCTGGCTTTTTAGTCAAGACCCTGTAAGACAGGTCTCACCACAGAAACAGAGTCCTCCTGCAAGATAAGAGAAAGCCATGTGCCTCTCCACATCATTTGGGGAGCAACAGAGTCTGTGGCACAGCTGGGCAGGTAGCTAGTAAACCCAAATTCACATCCAAGTGCAGGTCCTAAGGAAGTTTTTGGGCTAAAAATCTATTCACTGAATGTACATAGATACCAAGTGCATTTTACAGCTGCTGGAGCTGCAGCATTATGACCACACTTTCAGAGCTAGGCACCTAGGCACCTTTGTCCTGAGTATCTTTGGATGTTTAAAGGACCTTTTTGATCCTTACCTGTAAACAGATGTAAAAATGAAATATATGTTTTCCCTGAATGGTATAGAGAGTGAAAAAATGGTTTATTTTTAGTCACTGGAAGAACATTTGCATAACATCCTTAAACTGTTATGGACCACTTTCTGGAGTCTGAAATGTAAGTCCTAAATTTCTAGTGGAGAACTAGAGATAGGAAGAAAAACCAAGTAGTTTCTCGTTGTAATTTAAAAAAAAAAAAAAATTAAGAAATACATCAGTAGTCTGTGTTAAAAAGGACTGTTGAGAGTAAAGAAATATCTGGAGCTGGTAACTATAATTTCTAAAATATGAACACAAATGTACAATTATAAGCTTATGCAGTTTCTGCTCAAGCAAACAGACAGTTAAAGGCAACTGAATTACCCTTGCAAGTTCCTTTCAAAGTGAGTAAAGGTGCAGAATCTGACCCTAAGTGAACTGCATCCACCTAGCTAAAATATGCTGTTGCTGATTGATTTTGGGGGATGGTTTAAATCTGCTTCACAGGAAAAACACATCTCATTTGATAGAACGTAACAAACCGCTAAAGCACTTGGTGGCCCTTGTGATCAATTAAGGGTCAGGATGGTTTGATAAATTATTAAATAGTAAGAAGAAAGAAAGAACTAGTGATACATTCTTCCACCTGGTAATATATTGTCTTTATCTTTCTTGAAGTCATGTGTTTATTTCACTATTATTATTACTGCTTTATTATTAAATAATAGACCCTTTCAGCATTTGCCACATTGGGGAAAATACCATTCACCACCTAATAAAGAACAGTAGAAAAAAAAATTGCTAAGTGTATAACTTAATAAAGTCTCTCACTAAAATCCATAACTCCTTTTGTGGTCAGGAGCCAACAAGAGCCTGAACACAGCAAACTGCTTCCAAGGGGGGTACCACTGTGCTGAAGTGACTCAGACTTGGCACAAGAAATATGGGGTTTATAACCTTTTGCCACTTATATAAAATTTAAATGTGTTTTCTTTTAACTCCGAAATTACAATTTATTGCAAGTTCACATTTAAAATATATTCACAGTTTGGGATCCAGGTATGAAGCAGATCAGGTTAGGGCATTTAGGTGCTAAAGAGAGCAGTGCTTTATATTCACATTTGTTTAATGCTTACTGAAGTGAGCACTTCACTAGAAACATCGGATTGCAGGAATGAACTCTTAATGTACAGATTTACAAAAAAATTGCTCTGAAAGAGAGAATATTTTTTTGCTTAATCTCTCTTTTAATGTTCTACTTTTAAGGGATTGTTACTCAAAACTTTTGAGCAGCCTTTTGTTAGAATCCACTTAGGGGTATAATTTCATCTCAGGGATTTATGAGTGCTGGTCTCATTAAACCTAACGGGAGTTACACATATGGAAATCGTGGTGCACTGGGAGGAGAATATCCCCTTTCATTTGCATAATTCCCCAAGACACTGAATGAGCCCCTTGTGTAATGTGTGATATGGCTGTGTGAGTCAGGGGGGTGGGGGTGGTGAGACCCTGGTCTGCAGCGCATTGGTGGTTTTAGGGTGACCACTGTCAGGAAGGATGAGAGGACAATTTACAGCTGAAGTCTAAGTGGTCCATAGAGAGCAACATGGTACTAAGTGCTCCAAGGCAAATAGATTTAGTAACAGTAAACAGAGACCAGCAGCAATATAAATAGAAAATGCTAATAAGCTACTGTGCTGCTGAAATGTAGAAGAAAAAACTCTTTTCAAAGGCTTGAGCCAAAATCTATTTTAAATGTTTTCCTAACAGCCCCAGTATGTTTTATAATAGAAACTTTTGTATTTTTCTTTATAGAAACCTGTTAGGCTGAAACCTTCATTCTGTCCTAGCTTTTCATAGGTCTATTTTAGAGAGACTCTTGCAGAAAAGCAGTTGTCCCTGGTCTGCACTCTTTTTAACCGCATCCTTCTCCTTACAGCACTGACAATTCACCAAGGCAGCACTGGAGCCCTTGGAATTGCCCTGAATTTGCTTTGGTAGAGGTGAAATTGCAAACCAGCAGTCATAACTGACAAAATCATGCTGACCTGCTCACTTAAAGGGAGGCATGAACCAACCAAACCTCCCTGCTTACCAGCAAAGTAAAATCAAAGGAATCATTGCTGTGCAGCAACTGGAAAACAACTGCGCAGCCCAGTAAAAATGTAACTGCCCAACACTCATCTAGAAAACACCTACATCCTGATTAGATCTATAACACATCCTTTCCAAGGCAGCAGCTTCCAAAAAAATCTTTTTTAACTAATCTTCACCCCAGACTCTATCTGCATACTGACAACACTTTTCTTTGGCTATACTGATGCTGGTGACATATCCCCATATCTTGTTTGCTCTTCTATAGCCTAGTATGACTAATTGGGATAATGGCTTCAAGGCTTTACCTACAAACCCCTAAGTCTCTTTTTAATTTATTTTAAATGAACTTAATGGTTTCTGGCAGCAGTCTGCCTTGTAAAGCATTTCCTCTATTTTGATCCTTCGCCCACAGACATATTTTGCATTTGCCCGCATTGCCCTCACTGCCTCAGTCACTGAAGGGCGCACTCCCCGCCTGGTACCTTGTTTGCACTTCACTGTCCCAATTACACTTTATATCTTGGTTATCGACATTGTTGGTGAACTCTGATGTTTTAAAATTGATAGTTTCTTCCAAAGCAGATTAAGTCAGTCAAACCAATCAATAAGGATAACTACATAATGAAACCAGAGGGACTTCCATGGAAATATTTTTTTAGATGGAGTATTTGTAATTTACAGACATCTCTTCTTGTTTAGGAGTGATGCTGTTACGCAAGTTATTCTGTCTTTTTCCCCAATTCCTTATCTCATATGATCTGAAAGCCAACTTGAAATCATGTATTGTGTGTAGAAGCCACGGTGTGCCCTTCACCATCACCAGCTGCAACATCTCCACAGAACTGGAGACAGGAAGCAGTTCCTGTCCAGAGGAGCAGTACTGGAGGTGGTCCAGGTCTCCTGATCCCCTCCCCATGGCTCGGCTTACAGCAACCTCAGCAATGCCTGCATTCAAGTGAGCTGTGTAAGGTCTCCTACAGCCCCATGTCCTCTTGCTGGGACACGAAAGTGACCTGTGTCATGGCCAGTCCCACAGCCTCTGGGAGATTTTTGGAGTAGTGGTGTCTTATAAAACCTTCCCTACCTGCTCAAAAAAGGCTGCATGCAGGAGCTACGTGTCTGCAAGGGAAAAGCCAGCTGTGGCAATGGCAGAATACATTTTTTTTCTTCAGACATTTAAACATGGACAATCACTACAACACGTGCAATTTGTAAACACTACTTACAGTTTCTGCAACGCTCTGTTCAGGAGTGAAAACATTTGCATTTTTTTCAGCAGTTGACACCAGTGACACAGGAGCACTGTTTTTGCTTTTTGAGAGTTGAAGAAAGTTTAAAAAATACTCAGGATTCATAAATATAAAAATTAGAACTGTAAGTAAAGCTGCTTAATGGGCACCACAGTCATTTGCAGCCTCTGGATGAAGGGAGTTCAGAAACCACCAACCAAGTTGGTGGGAGATGTAAGAGAGAAGTGGGGAAGGAAAAATGGTTTTGTGGGTTGAATGGGGGAATTTCAATTAAAATTGACAATCTCCAGGAGTTCTTTTTTTGAAACTATGCTGGCTAAACACCACTGGCTAAAACCCATCAGTATCTCTGTCCAGATCACATTAGTAGTGGAAGAAAGCACAGTCCTGTAAACCATCTGTATGCTCCACAGATGTTCTGATATATCAAGATAACACCTGCTACATTTGCCTCCTCTGTAACCACAGCTCTATTACATTTACAGCTTTCACAGCATAGGAGAACCAAACTGGGGATGCTCTGGCTGGCAGTGGTGAGCAGGCTTTAGAATCATAGAATCACCTGGTTGGAAAAGAACTCTGAGATCATTGAGTCCAACCATACCTGTCCACTACTAAACCACATCTCTGAGCAGCCCATCTACCCATCTTTTAAACACCTCCAGGGATGGTGACTCAATCACCTCCCTAGGCAGCCCATTCCAGTGCCTGATAACCCTTTCAGTGAAGAAGTATTTCCTGACATCAAATCTGTACCTCCCCTGGCATATAAGGCCATTGCCTCTTGTTCTGTCACTGGTTACCTGGGAGAAAAGACATTCACGTGCCTCCCTACAACCTCCTTTCAGGTAATTGCAGACAGCAATTAGGTCACCATTCAGACCTGGGATAAAGCATCCCTGTGAGGGTGCCCAGGCAGGTGCTGTGTACCATCAGCTAGATAGGGGATGGGGGGAGCCTGGAGGTGACAGCCAGCCTGGTTGTGACAGCATCAGCTGCCAGTGCCCAACTGGCTCCTACCAGGGTGATACCCTGGCCATGCAGAGTCACCTCGCTGTCACCAGGGAGGTGCATGAGGGGAACAGAGGCAGAAGTTTTGATATTCACGTACTAGTTGGAACTACATGATCTTTAAGGTCCCTTCCAACCCACACCATTTTATGATTCTATGATACTCTGCAAAGCTGGATTTATCAAATCAAAGTGTTTCCCTGTTACACACTTCTCACACTTTCTTTCATCACCAAAGCAGAAACATCAGCTGTGATTTGCAGACTTCTGTGGTATTTTTGGCAAAAAAAAAAAAAATTCCTTTTCTATGAACACCCAAACAGTTGCTTTAATTCTATATGCATCTTTAACATTTTTTATTATTATTATAGGACAAAACAGAAAGTTGGAACCTGAACACTGCAAAGTCCAGCAGTTGTTCCCTTTCCCTTGTGAAATGGGTGACAGTTTACTTTGCCTCCTGTTCTAACTTAAATACTGCAATGATCCCCCTTTGCTGCATCTCACCCACTAGTCCTCAATGGACTATAATGCTGAGAGCATTTCACTTATCAGTTACTAAAGAGAAGAGCCGCATGCCCAGCAGTCTGAATTTCTGCCCACTGAAAGCTAAATGGTACCCATTAAGAAGAAAACTCAGAAAACACATTATAAGCTAACAAACATGAACAGCAGCAAAACTTCAGGAAACAAAACCTAAATACAAAACTTTACACACAAAAATAAGCAAGAATAATCACAGCCAACAAGCTGTGAGCAAATTATTTTACTCATTCATTTCCATATTACTACTTGAGTGAGAAAAAAAATCAATCGTAAGAAAAAATCTGGTACAATGCTCCTCAGCCATATGGTATATATTAAGACATATATATCACAGACAGAAAATTGTAAAATTGCACTTTTGTTTCTACCTGACAACACATACTGACAGTTGAGAGTTGCAAGAAAGCAGAGAAAAAAGTAATTCTGCGTTTCATTCCTTTGCCTGGAACTTACTTCCTCTAGACAAAACTTTACCAAGCCCAAATACACAAGAGCACTTCCTGATCAGATATAAGAAAGGCAAATAAAAGCAAGCTACCAAGAACAGTAACCCTCTCATAAACTATCAGTCAATGTAAACAGTTATTTTAGGGAAAAAGACTGCTGTCATTGAAGTCTTTGTCCTCAAAAGAGCACTTTATGACTAAATCTTAAAGGCTAATCTTCTGCAGTCATTTAATGTGCAATACAGGATCTTAAAATATTTTCCTGGGAGTGCTGTAATGAAACTGCAGTTGGGTCAACTCAGTGGTCGGGCTGAGCCATATTCCCCAGACCAGCACACATTGCTCCATGGATGTGGGTGAGCTGCAGCCCCCTCTGGGGTTGGTGGCCTATGCAGTTGTGGGAAAAAAATAATTAAACCAGAAAACAATATTTGCATCTGAAACCTAGTCAGTGTTCATGTGATAGCAGATAATGCCATAATGTGTGTGAAAATTAAGTGTGCTACAGAAATAGGGTGCAGGGAGCATCTACTACATGACCTCCAAACCAACCCACAGCTTTGCTGGAAAAAAGAAAGCTTTATCCAGTGCTATAGCAATATGAGGACAAAACCAAGCAAATGATCAGTAATAAGAAGTCCGAGTTGCATTTCATGATCTGGGACAGAAGTGGGTAAAAATATTTGGGCTCCAGGCTGTGACATGCAGGGAGTGAATGAGAGCAGAGCATCCCTGGCGCTCCTGTTGCTGCTGCAGGTCCCCAAACTAGATGCTTGAATTTAATCTTAAAACTTGCTTGATTCAGTTCTATGAATGAACACTTAGCTGAAAGCCTGCCTCTCCAAGCAAATAACTCCCACTGTGACTGTAGTAGGATAAATGTTCCAAGACTTTACTGCAGTTTTAAAAAGGGTTTAAAAAATATAATATGTCAAAGTAACACCTAAGGGACTAACACGAGGGAGTAGCAGTCCCATTAACATATAAAGAGAAGGCTAAAACCACAAAGATCAAAACATGGCTCTGCTTTTTGACCTGCTAATCTGCCCTTAGCAAGAAAAACACCTCAAAGAGCCAAAGCCCTACAGTGAAGTTCCCCCCATGGAGCCTCCTGGGGAAGCTGTTCCATGTCTACGAGTGAGCAAAGACATGGAGGAGTGGAGAATGCCCCTGTGTCCAACTTCCCTAAAAATATTCATGGTAGAACATTTGTGATCGCTAATTGTAGCTGTAATGAATTTTATATACTCTATGCTTATAACACTGCCTGGTTTTATTTTGCAGTTTGCACCATTGAATCACCATATTTCACTTTGAAATAATTTCAATAATTAATTTTCCATCTATTTTTCATGTAAATATTTTTAAATACCAGCAGTGCACAGCTAGAGCTACATGTTGTCCTGGCAATACGTTAAAAGCTCAAGGGCTACCAATACTCTGCATATAGGTGTATATGGGATTAGGCTGGAGATATATGCAGGTTTTTATTACTTACACAGCTCTATGCAGTGTAGCACAGAGTACAGGTAGCTCTCTGGAAATTACATCTAAGCTTAACATAGATAGCCATATTTTGATAGCTATAAAGAAATAATAATGGAATGACTGACGACATACAGTATTATCTTTTGAATGTATCTTTTTCCCTTGTTCCTTCTTAAATGATACATTTTAAGAGATTTTTTAAACACAGTAAGGGAAATAAGGCATTTTATTATACACAAATACATAGACCCTCCACATTGTATGACCTAAGCCTAGATCTGTCCAACCCATAACAGCAACTTCTGCCCTTTGAACTATCTTACCATTAAGTTTGGCTGTGCCGAAATCACTTCTGTGAATAATTAGGCTCATGTGGGCATCTCCAAATTAGCTTTCAGCTGCTGATAAGAATACATAAAATCGAAAAACTTTTACAAAAACAGTAACCACTTGAGCAGTTAGCCCCTGATAACTCCCACATGTATGGTCCAGACCACTTGCACCTACACCTTGGATGCTTAATGAGCCAGTCCTCATGTAGTAAATAATTATGTTTCTTTTATAAATAACATGGAGGGATAGGCACCTGTGATGGGCTCCACAGAGGGCTCCCTATAACTTATTTCCCATTCATCATAAAAAATTTCTTCCTTGTATCTAGTCTAAGTCTACCCTCTTCTAGTTTAAAACCATGACCCCTTGTCCTATCACTACAGGCCCTGCTAAAAAGTTTGTCCCCATCTTTCTTACAGGCCCCCTTTAAGTATTGAAAGATTGCAAAGGCCTCCCTGGAGCCTTCTCTTCTCCAGGCTGAACAACCCCAACTCTCTCAGCCTTTCCTCACAGAAGAGGTGCTCCATCCCTCTGAGCGTTTTTGTGTCCCTCCTCTGGACCCACTCCAACAGGTCCATATCTTCCTTCTGTTGAAGGTGGCTGCTTGATAATAAGGATTATGGAGCACCAAAAATTAATATATGCAACAAAAAGAGATTGTGATTCCCCTTAGCTAGCCCCACAATACAGCTATTTCCAAGAAAATTAAGGAAAGATACTTTTCTTGCTAGCAGGCACCTTTTTTTCACACTATAAAAAGTGTCTCTTGTTATAGATGACAGCCTATGGGCCAAAAAAAATTCCCAGTATTCACTGCAGATGTATCATTCAGAGATTTTAAATCTTTTTATAACTAATTCTACTCACTCTGTACAAATGGCAATTTTCAGAAATGTCTAATGTGGGTGGATTGTTTTAGGAGAATCACACCGTTAGAGATAGCTACCTCAGTAAATTTAATTTACTTTTTGAAGCAGGAAAACAGTAAGTGCTACTGGAAGATTGTTTCAAGAAGTCCAGTAAGTACAGCAAAAAAAAAAAAAAAAAAAGGCTGAAGTGAAGAGAGGTCATGATGAATGTCTGAAATGTAGTGGTGAGTGAGGCAGGGTTTTTTTGGTGCTCTCTCCAGGGTGCTTTGAAATCATGAAGATAGCAAAAGATGGTATATTAGTATAGGAAAGCTGAAAATAATCTTCAAGACAAATACCCTATGAAACAAACAAATCTTTTCTGCTGAAGTGGATCATTTGAATGTGATGCATTATTCATAAAAATGAATGCACAGCTACATTCAAAGCTGAGCCTGAAATGCCTCAGAGCACCTGGACAAGAAAGTAATAGTTCAATAACTACATGTCTACAAGTATAGTTGTACAAATAAGCGTGCTTCATATTAGTATAGGTTTTCTTACAGGGAAAATGAATAAGCTAGTGCAGTGTAAGAGGTCTTTATCCTGTTAGAATTGGATCTCTGCTAGAACAAATACCAGTTTGATGATAGCTTCCTTCCTAGAGCTCCTATTGTTACATCAGCACATTTTTTTGTGTGTTTAATACATCTTAAAATCCAATATATCACAACAAACCTTATTTTAGAGTTTCTGAGACTTATGGAATCATAGAATGGTCAGGGTTGGAAGGGACCTTAAAGATCATCTAGTTCCAATCCCCCTGCCATCAGCAGGGACACCTTCCACTAGATCAGGTTGCTCAAAGCCTCATCCAGCCTGGCCTTAAACACTTCCAGGGAGGGGGCATCCACAACTTCCTTGGGCAACCTGTTCCAGTGTCTGACCACCCCCACAGGAAAGAATTTCTTCCTAATGTCTAATCTAAACCTACCCTCTTCCAGTTTAAAGCCATTATCCCATTGTTCTATCACTACTTGCCTTTGTAATAAGTCCCTCCCCAGCTTTCTTTTAGGCCCCCTTCAGGTACTGGAAAGCCACTATAAGCAGGCTGAACAGCCCCAAATCTCTCAGTCTGTCCTCATAGGAGAGGTGCTCCAGTCCTCTGATTATCCCCGTGGCCTCCTCTGGACTCGTTCTAACAGGTCCATATCTTTCTTGTGTTGGGAGCTAAGCAGGAATATCAGTACTCCTGTTTTGAGGCTTATGTTTTTCCCATGGAGTTTTACTGAGCTATGATGTGGCCATGCTCTTCTTCCCTACAACTACTCAAAGAAAGAACATCACATTCTTCACTCCCTTCTGAAGGACCACCAATGGATTGTGTTACATTAAGTTTAAAAATGCAGTTATGTCACATATTGCAACACATTTCAGGAATGTTGACCATTAATTGAAGGCCGACTTACAGAATTTCATGCCTTTTGTACACACTACTAATTCTAAATCCCCCAAACTGAACATCTGAGTTTTTGGACTGACTTTTCACAAGGAAGAAGCAGATGCTCTTTGATTTGAACAGCTTCCTCTCTGTTAGTTCTTCTATTCTCATGCCTACTTCTCCCTCACTCCCATTGCAAGCCCCCTTCCCCTCAACCTCTCCTCCTTCCCATTCTTCCTACTCTAACTGATTCCATGCTTTCTATAGACCTCAAATACCCCTCTAGGGATTTGCCTGCAACACATACTTTCAACCTGTTTCCTCAAGTAGCACTCAAATGACAATCAGCATTAGAGAACTGCAGAACAACACTATCTTCGCCTTCCTCCTTAGAAGAAGTAGACTCAAGAAAACATCAAACATCTGATTCCAAAGCAAATCACCTGGACTCATGAAATCCCTGTACATTGATCAGCAGTTTCTCTCTCATTGATCTCCTCAGAATGGTGCACTCACAAAACTAAAGATCTCCTGTACACACCTGCCAAGTCCTCAAGCAATTTCTGAAACTAAAACGAGCCAAAAATAATGAAAATTATCCTTTCATTGCAATGTGCCATCACCAAAAGAGCTCTCTTCCCTACATCATGCAGCTATTTGGCTGAAAATGAAATCTGCAGACTTCCAGTTTGGTTCATGACAGTTGTGAGTTCCCTTTGTTTCATTCCCATTATTTGAAGGGCCTTGATGTTTCAGTGTCATCTAAACATAGCTGCCCTATGTTGTAATTAAACTTTGATCGAATTTTTAATAGGATCTCGGAGGAAAACAGTATTTGACTAACATGTATTATTCTGCATGTATTAATCAAGTGAATTCTTGTTGAACTGACTGAATTTCACATAATAACTACTCTTCCCCATTGTTAATTAGCAAAGCAGAAAAATGATAGAATCTGTTTTCACTGAAATTATACTTTTGTATCCAGAATATTCTGAAACTTTTTATTTTTTTCGTCAACTTTGATTCACTTAGTTTCAGAATATAATTTTTAGCCTTTCCTGAGGTACTTTACTTAAAAACACAATATCTCTATATTAAAAAATAGTCCAAAACAATATCAAACCATAAATTTATGGCATTAAGTCAGCTGTCCCTTATAAATCACCATTAAATTGCCATTTCATGAGTATTGCTGTTATTTAGCAAATTTATCGGTTATCTGGAAGCAGATCTGAAAGCACCAACTGCAACACCTTCTGAATGATATAAGCATGAATCAAGAGGGTACAAATCCAGAGTCAGGTTAGTCATGTGTAATATGGTAAACAGTCTCTGGTAAACTGAGTCTCCTTAAAAACAGAGCAAAAGAAAACAGAATCCCCACAGACCTGTAGGGACATGCAATTGACACTACAAGAACACCTGTTGCTGGGGTTCACAGTTTTAAAAGGAAGCTGAAAGTTGCTAGAGTCGGGGAAAAAAGCTAATATACCTTATACCTTCTGCTTAGATATAAAAAAAGATTCTGTACAGTAAAAAACTTGCTGTTCAATCTCTATAGGTTATAATTTATTTCTTGAAATTGAAAAGTTATTTAATTTCAGTAGGTAAGTGTCCTAACATAAAGAAAATATCACCTGATAAAGGACTTTCAGACACACCATGAAAGACACAGCAAAAACCAGCTCCTGGAAGCTTATATGAGAAATACTAACACTGCAAATTAGACACCTTAGAAAAGCATATAAACTGGATTCTTTGCCTCTTGTAGAAAGTGTAAGGTCATGCACTTTAGATAATAACAGGAATACTTGCAGCTATAAGCTAGAGATCACTGAGGAGGAGAAAGCTCAATCCACATTAGTCAGTCACAGTCTGACAATGAGCTACCGATGTGAAAAAAGGCAAACATTACCCTGGAATGTATAAGCTCAATTATTTCTAGTAACGATGGGGTGAGTATTACTGTGGTACTGGTAAAGCATTGCTAAGACATCACTTCAATTATTGTGCATAATTATGAACGCTTGTGTTCAAAAAAGATTAATTTAGGCTGGAGCAGCTGCAGAGAAGGACTACTAGGATGATGAGAAGAATGTAAAATATGTCATAAAAGAAGCCAGAAAAAGCTTGTCTTGTTTAAAGAGAGGATGACTGCTATCGCTAAATATAAGGGGGTTGTAAAGGAGCTGTTTAAGCCAAAGGACAATCACAGTATAAAAACAAAGGGAGGAAACTGGACTTGAATAAATTTACTGTAATTTAGATCCTTTTTAATCACTAGGCAAATGAAGCATTGAAAAAATTTTGCAATAGGAATTTGGGAGATAAAGCAACTCTAACCAGCTTTGAGACAGAGCTTAAATCCACAGACATTGAAGCTACAGCATCATTGTCACGGCTCCTGCAGCACTGGGGACCAGAGCCAAACTGAAAGGTCCTTTCATGGGGATGGTTTACTGGCACCACATGGGTCAGGCATCAAAACAGGCCAATCACCCCCAAACTGCAAGGACAGCTAAAACAAGCTTAGATTGTGGTCAAGCCTGAAGTTAATATCTTACTAACTTACCTCCTCTTAAAGAAAAGAAAGTACCTTCTTAGAAGTGGCATAGTTTTCAGGCTTTCTGTTACTATCAGAAATTTGCTTTTAGAAACTTCCACTAATCATTAATTTATTGTTTTCAAAGCAAAGCTTGAATTAGACTGAAAATATCACGGTTAAATGGATTGGTACCAAGGTTCATATACAAATAGGTGGTACTTAAATCAGGCTATCGAAAATAAGAATTACCTTGATATCAGATGAATATGCACTGTTTCTCTTGTACTTCATGTGAGAAGGCAGCACTGCTTCAGCCACAAAAAGACAGGTCAGCATTTATTAACAGTAGTTCAACTTTATGTTGTCTGACTCCACTAAATAAATGTAGCTGCAGGTACTGTTCTTGTTGCAGATAAAGTGGTGAAGCAGTGCTTTACTTTAATATCGGTCTAGCTGCAGTATGATCATACATTTTCCTCCCAAAAACCTCAGTTTTTTATAAAAGGTCATTTCATCACATTGGCTTCCTGAAACACTTCAGATTTATTATTTGTCCTCAGGGCATAAAAAAAAAATACAAAATCTGCTTATGAAGGCTCTGAGCTTTTTTCCCTTGATTAGTATAATTTTTAAACTACTTACAGCTTCCTACCATACTATAAATTTTTGCTTTCTTGAATGCCAGAGCTGCTCTAAGTAAATTAGTAATTTCTCACTTAATTATTCTGTAAAACGTAGAAGTATATTTAAAAAAAACCCACCTCAATAAATAAATTGCAAATAAAATTGATGAGGATTTAATGTTAAAGTCCAGGTTCCTCTGTGTTTAAAAATATCACAAAATATTTGTGATACAAGGTATTTTGTTCATGTGGCCTGTGAAACCTATAAAACCACTCCTGTGATTACCTCCCCTGAAAACATCCAGTTGACAGTATCCCATTTTTATCACTTCCAGATTTCAGGTCTTTTCTCCAGTACAACCACTTGCCTTCAAGATGTTTTGTTTTGTGACAAATAAAGTAGAGGGAATACTGTACATTTTTATTTTACTGGTAAAAGAAGAAGGAAAATTTTTGTCAAATAAAAAAGACAAGGAAAATAAAGGCAAAGCAGGATCTTTTGGTATTTCTGTTAAGACTGTGATTCATGAAAGTGAGCAGTAGTTGAATGAATCTTTAACATGTTTTCATGTGTAAGTGGGATTTTTTTAAATAACTGCCATGGTTTTTTGAAGCTATTTATATTTCATTTCATTCACTTATAAAGAAATATCTAGGATAAGCACAGAAGGCTCAAAATACAGCATGTCACAAGATTACAATAGGTAGGACTCAAGAACCTGGACCCTGTTATAACTGGTCAGCAGACACTTCTGTTGGAAATTGTAAATTAATTCAGTTCAAAATTAAATGCTTTCCGAGTCATTCAGTAGAGACTGGAATTCAACCTTTAAATGCACATGGGAAACCATCAAATGTGAGTCAATAAAACAACGCATGAAAAGCCACTTGTCTTGGCGAGACTCTTCTACACTAGCTTTTGAGAAAGCACTTCAGAGGGTTTGCAATAGCACAAATTCCACAGTCGGTGTAAAACCAGACTGTATTAACCTTTCCTTGTTTTTTTTTACCCTCTGCCAGCAAGGTCACATTAAATAGATTTCCACTGAAATAAATTTATTTATTAAATAAAAAAAAAAAGTTCTTTCCTGTCATCTTTAAGCTATGCTTAAAGGAAACCATAGCTTCACTTCAGCTATTCCCAAGGCTAAACTATGAAGTGGTTTGTTACCAAAACTAGATGGTACCCTGGGTCTCTGAAGGACAAAAGCCAAGGTGGGATTCAGCCCCAGTTGGAGACAATATAGACATGCCTGTGTGTGAGCAAGGGGTCTTGGCTTCTCACAGATGGTGAAGGTCTGATCAGCCCAGGGCATGGGACATGTGACCACCTTGGGACACTAATTCCCTACATGTCACCAGCTGTATCATCTGCACAGGGATGTCTAATGACATCTGAGGTGTTTGAGGCATCCAGAAGATACAAGACCTGATGGGGTTCCATGTTCTCCTCTGGCAGGTGCTGCGGAGGATGGGCGATGGCATAGGGAACTTGACTTGCTGCAGATATCTGAGTATGGATGGTTGAATCTGACCCTAGACTGAGCATAAGGGGGCTGCAGTGGATATTCCTACTCTGAGATGTGTTAACGTAGATCTTGGCCCAACCAAGATTTTTAAATCGCTTTAGCGCGACATTTTTGTTTATGACTGTAACTAGGCAGTATCAACCTTCCTAAAGGCAAGGATGGAAGGGAAGAGGTCAGGAATTCATATAAGTCCCAACATTTTCTTTTGCAAATAGTTTATCTCAGAAGACAAAATTCCGTATTTCCTTCTTAAGTGTAAAAATCTCTATTTCAATGATTGCTTTACACTCAAATCTAAGTTGGAACTATACCAAAATTCCTTAAGTCATTTTTCATAAATATACAATTTAAATTTCCATATTTTACTGACAAATGTCAATGTTGTAATGCTCAGTCACAGAAAAAGCAAAGGAATAGGAAGGGCTCTTACTGGAGAGTCAGAGTTTTGTTAGTATCTTACTCAAAGGATAAACACCATAGTTCATTTCTTCTGGCTGGTTTGTAAATTTATACTTTGCATATTAATTCAAGTACATTTACTGGATGGAAGTATTTTGCTGTGGGCCAGAGATACTATGCTACCGACTTCTCTGTATTAAACTTTTAATATTCTCAATCTACTTGAAGTAGACAGTTTTTTTTTTTCTTGTGGACTATTGCATACTTCTAACAAACTTTATGTGATGACAGCTAAGATCTTAAAAGCTAGTTTTCTAAGGCACATCCCAATCAACTAAATTTAAAATGCTTCATATGCTATTAAAGGAGAATCCTACGTAACAAGGCGTTCTACTTTACAAAGTCTGCCAGTCTCTATGAGCCAATCTATCCCACCTCTACAAGTTCACTGAATTTTTTTTTTAATTTTTTTTACATGTGAGGTGACTACAACTTCCTCCTTGAGCTTAACTATGTAACTGCAAACCTACAAAGTTTCAGGAACAGTCCAGTTTAACCACATTGCTTCAGTGGTTAATCAGCTCACCAACACACTGCTCCATTTGCCCTGTGTAACTTGTACATCTTCTATCCTTCCTACCAAGTGCAGCTACAGCTCCCTTCACATTTGCTTTTCCCCAGAAAATTGTCACCCAGCTAGTCCAACAATTAATAATAGGACTGACAGGCTACTGCGATAGCGTATAGTTGTTCTTGTAGTGTTTGCATTCCCCATGCTTTATAGGTTTTATAGTCTTACATTGTTCTGTCAAATAAAGAAGAAAATGTGGCCGTTAGCTTTTTGTGTTGGGGTTTACAGCTGAGCTACTCACCTTGATTCCTTCAAAAATCAAAAATTAACGTGAATAAATCAGTAGTTTTGGAGAGAAGTCATCTCATTAGTTCAGACTGCAACTGCAGGGTAAGATGACCTATGTCCCCAAAGTGCTGGTCTCTCTCCCCTGAGCAGCAAGGAAGCCCAGCTTCTCACCACAACCCCCTGCCATAACTGAATATGACAGACATATTTCAAAATTGCTCTGGTTGAACAGCAGCTAGTATCAGGAAATAACATCTCCAGAAGTACTTTGGATTTCAGTGTCAGTCCTTGGAAAACGGGGCACTTGAAGGCACGTCTGTGTGTGAATGCCTCAGCCAGCCAGCCAAGTTCCCCACATTATACACAGCAAAAATGAAGTACCTAAGGAAAGGATCCTCAGAAACAGGCTGAGGAGATTCATCTAGGACTAAAAGACAGAAGAAAATCCTAAATGTTCCTGGCTCTAAAAATGTGAAAAATTTGGTAACTAAATTCCTCAGAAATATTTCTCAAGATAGAAAGTGTTCTTGAATTACACATAGCCTGCTCAGCCTTTTTCAATGGAGAAAATATAAGCATTTGTTTGTTCCACGCTAAGCAAAAAGTCCTTTAATTTATCACACATATTTAATAAATTCTTCAGAGCAAATTTGAATGCTAAATCTTTAGCCAAACTTCAATTAGCATACACTGCTTTGATAAGTCTCAGGGAAAACTGCAGCTAAAGCACAACACAGTTTATTTTGGTTGAACCCTTGACAGATTATGACTGAAGGTTTGTTTGGTTTTTGGGGGGTTTTTTTTGTTTGTTTGTTTTTTTTAAGAGTTCATTACATCTTTACACTCCTTAAGCAAAGGTTATCATAAAGCTGCCCGTTTGAGTGAATTATGACTACTGTGTGGTCACCAGTGCCTGTGATAGTACTTATTACGCGTTCAGTGACAAATTTAAGTCGGTTCTCTATTAACATGGAGAAATCTCAACCAAGACTTTTCTTATGGAATCTAAAAATAGTAAGGTTTCATTTACAGGGAGAAAGTAAGGAATTCAATGTATATATGTGCTGAGCAAGCAGATGGAATATTTCAACAAATTCACTAGTCACATAAAAATTTAAACTTAATCTTTCTAAAAAATTAAGATTTGCAGGATAAAACAGCTCTTAAATTTTTTTTTAATCTAGACTTCATTAATGTTCATATTCTTCATCTTAACAGCTAATGCTATCAACATTTATTGATTCAGCCTTCTAATTATTACATCAACTTTCCAGCATGTCAGAGAAAGTCAAGGTGACTATGATGCCATGTGACTGGACTATAACCCTAGTGTCACAAAATATCTGTGTCTCAGAGTGCTGGAGGAGCAAAATACTGACTTTATTAATAATCTGTTATGTAAAATGTTTCATCACTTTCTGCCATGTTGCTAAAATAGAGCTATCAAGTAATTATTTAAATAGCTTTATTTAAATAAACCAGAACTCAATGAGCGTGCTTTCACCAACCAGCTCAAGCTGATGTTTATGAAAAGACAATTGCTTTGGTTACAAATAAAATGTTTTGGTTAGAATAATTGCATTATTTTTTCTAAGGGTTGAAATGAGGCAAGAATTACAGTATATTGATTCATTTGATAAATTAAAAAACAATCTTGATTTAAGGCTTTTAATATCTTCAAGTTACAGTTTTGAACTAAAAGGCATATTTTCTTTCTTTTCAGAAGCAAAACTCAGTGTTCAGAGGACAGTAGTCCCAGTAGGTCACCAAACATAATTAAACTCAAGAAGCAGATAAACTAATAAAATGTGAACACAGATATTTTGTTAAATTAAAAATCATCATTCTTTCTTCTTCTCTTTCAAGAGCTTCATAAAATAATGTGCAAAGTCATGCCTGGACTGACATGATCACCCTGGAATAATGGATTTCACTCAGTAATAAAATCCAGCAGAGCAGAACTGAAGAACAACCCTACTCCAAGGAGTAAGGACTTCACGTGAAGGACTGCACTTTTTCTTCCTGGGGATTCTATAGCAATGATGGCTGGACTAAAGTCACTTTAGAACCAACTTGGGCTCTTGCAAGGTGACATTCACATACAAACAAGTGCCTTTAGTAATTTCACAATTTTCACCTCAATCTAACCAGAAGTTTTCCAACCTCTGCAGTGTACTGTAATCAGTAAAACCTCTTTTTGCTGTGGCACAAGCTGTGAGCGTGGCCTTGTGCCCATGCAAAGGTTTAATCCCTTCTCTCCACCTTCCAACACTGTTGGCAATAGCTGAGTGGGAGCAACACAGAGAGTCTTTGCCTTTTCCTCTGTGCACCCAGAGAGCAGGGAGCCCACCCTGCTCCCACTGCGCTGCACAACAGCATGACCTTAGTGGCCCTCTTCTCTAGTTCATGCATTTTAGCATCTAATAAAGATGTAACCATATCAATCATTCCCCACAAACAGCAATTCACTTTCATTGGTATGTTCTTAAAATCAGATTAGACCTGGAGCAGAATTTTCTTGTGAACCAACTCTGAAAATACACAAATTATTATCCGTCACAACACTTATAAGAGGCAATCAAACAGTGAAATCAACTGGTAGGACAGGTGATGATCAGGATCTTAACAGAGGGCTTGTGCTCCATTTTGCTGTAAGCTTGAATTTTCACCATATATAATCAACTCCACTTTGAAATATAATAAATTGGCAGATACGGGGGAAGCAATCTGATCACAACACTTGTTTGTCATAATATGCCAGAAAATAGTTTACAAACTTGTCTTCGAAATTACAATAATAACCGTTTCCCAATATCCTTTCACATTTGCAAGAGGCTTCAATGCATCTTAATTGATGAAGTCGAAAAGACCAGTAATTTCAGCTTGAATATGCGATTGCATCCCGATAAACACAAAATGCAGGCAAAATAATAGGCCTGGCTCAACAGGAAAGTTGGGGAAGAGGGAGCTCTGACTGACTGTCACAGCAACACATGACAGTCAGGCATCACAGAAACAGGCTCAGGGCAAGAAGCAATGTAGGCAGGCACATTGGCAGCCTACATTTGCTTAATATATTCTTGAGGCATACACACACGGAATGCAATTTTAAGATGGCCCTAAATTTCTGGGTGATGGCCTTTTTCCCCTGCTTTATTAAAGATACCTCTCTGTTACTATGAATTACCATGTAACTTCGGCCTGCCAGTCCAGTGAACATAGCTCTCAAAGCACAATGACAGCTTTTAGAGGAGAAAGTATTCTGTTATTGTTGCTGCAATCAATGAAGGCTTAATTAATTTTTCCTTGACTTTTATGCATTATTATCCATATCATAATAACAGTCATTAACACTTAAAGATCGGGTTTTATTGTGCCAGAATAATGAAGAAGAAAGTTCTTGCTTTAGAGATCACACTCTGACTAGTGAACAAATAAGACAAATGTTATTGTTAAGAAAATAAAATAAAAATAATAGAGAATTAAGTAATACATTGACATTTCTCTAACTGATGCCCAACAGGAATGATTTATCCATAAAAAAAAAGAGAAGGAAACATTTCAGTGAGAGCAAGTAGCTCAGCAAACTTCCACACATTTCCCCATGCACAGTGGACACCATAGAGAATCAGTCAGGTACATGTCTCACTTCCTGGCTACTCCCTTCAGTGCCCCCTGGGCTAAAAGAGTGGACAGTTCAAGGCCTAAAACTCCACGAGTACTTGAATTGCTAATCTATGATGCAAGAAAATGGCCAGACCAACTCCATGTATCTGGTTGCCCCTCATGTCCTTCTCTTCTCTTTGTTTTTTGCCGAATTCAGTGCCATATAAGAGAATTCAAGTGAATCTGGTACAGCACATTCTAGCAGTTATGTTGGGGCTTCTTGTCTGTCTCTTGGTCACAGCAGAATTTAAGTAGAAAATGTCAGTCTCCACACTAGGTCACCTACAAGCATACAAAGCAGCCCTGGAAACTTTGCATTTCAGGGGTTACTTCTTAGAGCAGGCAAGCTGATTTATCTCCAAGATTCAGAGGCCTGAAGCGTACCTGTACTTGGGTCCAGCTGTGATTTAAGTGTTGGGAAGACAGCGGAGAGTCCTTATTGAACTAGGTAAGTACTGGGCTCTGCATGGAGCTGTGCCTCAGTGCAGGGACAGAAGAGCTCTGGGGAAGAAGGTTGATGCAGTGCCTTGGGAAGCCAAGGCTACCAAGAGGCTGCACAAGGCAGCTGGGATCTACGCTTGTTCATGCCCAGAAGCTCTAAAAAAATGTGCCAAGTTTGACATGTAGGGGCTGATCTGTGGAAGGGCTGAGCATGCTCAACCCATACAAGTTCTTTTCAACATACAAATGGCTATGCAGTGATGAGCATCTCTGAAAGTCAGCTCACAGAATTATATGGATTGGAAGGGACCTCAGGAGATCATCTAGTCCAACACCCTGCCAAAGCAGGTTCCCTACAACCAGTTGCACAGGAAAGTGTCCAGGTGGGTTTTGAACATCTCCAGAGATGGAGACTCCACAGCCTCTCTGGGCAGCCTGTTCCAGTGCTCCAACACCCTCACAGTAAAGAAATTTTTCCTTAAGTTTGTGTGGAACTTCCAGTGTTCCAGTTTTTGCCCATTGCCCTTTGTCCTGTCACTGGGTACTACTGAAAAGAGCCCAGTCCCATCCACTTGCCCCGCCACACTTCAGGGATTTATGGACACCCCCCCCCCCCTTCCCCCGCCACACTTCAGGGATTTATGGACATTGATAAGATCCCCTCTCAGTCTTCTCTTCTCCAGGCTTCTCCAGGAAGAGTCCCAGATCTCTCAGCCTCTCCTCA